>NW_027272078.1:52500-350905 GCF_040938485.1 Diadema antillarum | reverse complement strand
TCAGTTTCATGCAAAGAGCTTTTCTCCCAGACTAGAGAACACTCATCTTTGGTTTCATGATTATCGCAAAAAGAGCTTTTCCCCAGTTTTCTGGTGGAGAGGAGAAAAATCTCTTTGGATTATCGCAATCAAAAATTTTGCGCCCTCTGTTGGCAAAATATCGCACAGAGGGAAAAGGGACGCGTATTATGCATTGCATGCATGTGTACAGCACAGCTACACTGTTCGTGCATGCATATGTGCATAGATTGTGTGCAGTGGCAGCTGTTCGAGTCTTGATCATTTCGAATGCACGGACGCGATCACAGCCTTTAAAAGTAAATATTTCACCTTGTTATCGGGCGATTTCTCAAACATCTTGAGCGACTATACCTGCTTACTACGACACTATGACTCCAGCTCCAATTCTAGACGGTTTGAGGTCCATGGAGGTCCTATCGCAGCAGGAATTGAAGAGGTTGAAAGAGCACAAGTACAGCTCCGAGGGCAAGTCTATCATCGAGCCGGTGATGCAGGTTTTCTGGTGCTGGTTAGTGGAGCAAATTCCCCGAACTCTCGCCCCGAATACGATCACCATTATCGGTTTGGTAGCAAATATAGTATCTACACTTATTCTTGTCTACTACTGTCCATCGGCGACTGAGGAGGTAAATATAAAATGAAAATTTGACCTTGTGAAGGGTTGACCCTGAAAATAGCCATCTCGATCAGCTGCAGCAGCAGCGCAGCGGAGGCTGATGGCGTCGCGTGGGGCACGCCCCCGGCTCATCATCAGGCCTCTCTAGGCTATTAAGCCCTGACATTTGGGCTGGTCCCAGTGCTGTTTGCGTGGAGGAGCATGCGAGCGAGCAGCTCAGCGCTCTCAATGTAAGTTAGGAATCTGAAATGATTGACCAGGAATTCATTTTCTGGACAAGAATATAGAAACAAAATGCCCTTGATACTATTTAGTAGGGTTGGACCTACTACTCATCGACTGCCTAACGTGTTAATGTTTATTTGCTTGATAAGAATATTTAACACTGAAATTCATGTTAAAAACTCGACCTACGTGATTGAGAAAATCCAGCTCTATCAATTGCTGTTGTTCCCTTTTCGATTCGAAGTTTCAGTGCAAAAATATCGCCGACGAACTTGCGTGGCCTCGTTTCAGCTCCCCGCGGTAAATCGCGTTATTAGGATCGACCGCTGTTTTTGCATTGACAATGCACGCAAACCGAGTTGTATTGAACACCGTGTTGTACGAAGCTTTTTAGAAGCCTTTTAGAAACTTCCATAGACATTACATTGTGCTGTCATTACGATTCGGTGAAAATATTCATTCGAAATTTTGTCCTTGATTAAAACCATTAATGAACAGTGAATTATCGCGTTTTCCCACACCATCCTCATCTAGCATTCAAAGCCAATCCATTTTTATGTGCTTTGCACGCAGAGAAGTGCGTACTAAGTGTTCAGTGCGCGAATTATACGTGGTCAGTTTAAAAGAAGGTGGTCGATATGTAGTAGGGCTACCATATTACTAGAATCTACAATGTAATACTAGTGATACATGATCTGCAAATGAATTGGTTCCTCAAGTAACGTTAGTCCCTTGGGCCTTGGCTTTCTGTCCAAAATTATGTTTATTGCTAATTTGGTGAAGCTTGAAGCAGAATCTGTGAGAAAGACAAAGTTCTGTTCTTTTTTGATTGATTAGAAACCTGTGCGCATGCGCTGTTGTTGTTTTGTGTTTAGTGGCATTTTCCATTCTCTTCAGAATATTTACACCAAATTTACACTAGCTGTTAGCAGTGTAGCCTTTTGACAAGGCACTTGTTGCAAGACATTGTGTTGCGCCCGGTTGCTCTCTCTCTGCTGGGTGCATTTCACACGAAACCCATTTGCTCACCACAACACAGCGAAAGGGCCTTGTCCAAAGACTAAAAACATTGCGACTGCTCATGCATATATTCATATCGCCAATGCAATGTGCAGTGTGCCACGAAGAGGTTGTTTTGAAAAATGAAGGAAAGAATGGAAAAATGTCAATGCATGCAAAAGCGCTGCACTACTCATTAGGTTTCTGTGTACACGTAGCCTGCAGTCAAATTTTTACGACATTATGCGATGGTCAAATTATGGGCGACTTGCTTTAAATCTCAAATTCTACCAAACGAAATTGCATCAAAATCACGTACAGGATATGCTAGATAGCTTATTTCCAGTTTACTCATGTGAATTTGCTTTAAATCGGCTGTCGAAAAGCGTCAATATGAACGCTGACCTTCAAGTCATTGCTCAAAACAAGCTCACTCTTCACGGGAGATACTTGTTGTAGTGGCATACCCTGCCTGCCCAATCTAGAGCAGAAGTTAGCCATCTAATACCAGGTATTATGCCACTGGGACTTTAAAAAAGGGAGTGAAAAATCAAGATGCAATGATCATGGCAAGTTGAGAGAAATTGGTTATTGCGATGTGTGTATGTCTGTCTGTCTGTGGTCTTGTGCGATCTACAGTGTAGCTTCAGGACTGTATTTCTCATTTGACTTCCTTCAACTTGCCATTTGAAATCATTGTGTGCATTGATTTTCTGCTTATGGTTACCTGAGAAAGATTTGTTGCATATCATTAGACGGCTGTGTAAACTGTTTCAGATTGTGCAGGCAGCATTCGCAGCAATGGCTCGTGAAGAGCGGTGACATGAAAGTCAACAGCAATAACGACACTTTCCAATAACCAATTTGGTTCAAACTATACAGTTTCAAGTGAGTGAATGAAAATAGGCTATTTAGCATGTTCTGTGATTCTGGTGCAGTTGAGTCTTGTAGAATTGAAGATCTGGATATGAAAGTACATTAGTGTCCAGCATTTTACACCGAGAACTGGCATAGTGGAAAGTGTCCCAAGCAAGAGTTACACTGTTGCACAGTGGATGATACACAGTGTAATTACACCAAGCCACAGTGTCACATGAAAATGTCTGGTTTTACAGTATGTACCTCTTCCCAGTAAATTTTGATGACTCATGTACAATACACATAAAGAAAGATACATGTACCACAAATAGTACAAGTTAGTAATTTACTTGCCATTTTACTTGTCCAGTGAATGGCAATGGTGAATTTTACTTGCCCTGGACAGGCTGCCATACATTGTCTACTTTGGGTTACAGGGATTACAGCATCCCATCTGCACACAGTGAATGAAAAAAAGTTATGCATTTTGAATCTCTTCCACTTTCTAATCCCCCTTCAACCAATTTTTCGCTCCGATACCAGGCGCCAGCATGGAGCTTGATCTTCGCAGCACTGTGTCTCTTCATCTACCAGTCCCTGGATGCCATCGACGGCAAGCAGGCCAGGCGCACCAACTCCAGCACGCAGCTTGGCGAGCTCTTCGACCACGGCTGCGATGCAGTGTCAATAGGTAAAATTCAGCACGTCAGGAATTATATCAGACAAGAGCTCTGTTGCTGTGCTCATATTGGAGGGAAAAGATATTTCTAAAGCAAAACCCTTTTACAGTATAACCAGGTGAATTTGCAGGTCCCAGCTACATGTATTTATATTTCTGTGTTTTTTGAAACCTTGAAACCTGATTCTTAATCTTGGCTAGCTGCTGTACAACAATGATATGCACGCATAATCAGAGATTCTAACTCCACTTCTAAAGAAGTATATTTTTTTTAAAAAGTTAATGAGGCAACTCAAAAAGATACCAACAAGAACATGAAGCAAAAATTTTTGATATTTTCATCGGCATTTTGAAAGATAAACAATTTTAGCAAAAAAATTTAGGCGATACACTGTTGCTGTACCAAACTAAGATGTGCACGTGAATGAGAAAATACTTATTCTTTTTTTTTTCCTTGTTTTTTTACTTTGCCATCTTTTCTGATCACAGCTTACTTTTCTACATACTGCTTTGATCTGTAGAGATCAATTGCAATCAATATCAAATCTGGCGTATCACCTAACTTGTCTTCGTGACAAGTTTCATGTCTCATTGATATTTGTGTAGGGATTACTTGATAAGGAGGCGTGTTTTACTACATGTAAATGTAAAAACCTTGCTATGTTTTGAAATGACTAACTGCATGTGAATGAAACAATGAAAATATTTTGTTTTCCCCGTGTCTTTCGCTCCTTGCCCCGATGGATTAGTCTTTGTCACAGTCTCAGCATCGGTGGCCCTGCAGCTAGGCTTCAACCCCAGGCTTAACTTTGTGCTGGCGGCAATCTCAATGTTTCTCTACTACACAGCACATTGGCAGACCTATGTTTCTGGCACGCTCAAATTTGGAAGGTGAGTAAACATGAATACAGATTAATACACAAGACTTCTTGAAAACTTCCATATAAATCTGGCATGTCTAGATACAATTTTAAGATAATATAAAAATCATCCCTATTCGAAGAGTGATTAGCCCATTGAGAATCGGGTACTGTAGGCTATTTAGCAAGTATACATTTCCCTCATCCTCTTTAAAAATAAAGATGTAAAACTTTTGTTTTCAGAGACGATTTGATGGAAAGCGCCGTGAAACAACTATGTGACAAGAGCACTTTACAAATGTAGTTACTGTTTTGTTCTTTGGAATAAAAGTCTCTGATTTTGAGGGAAGAATTTTAGCTGCCCTGGTTAACAAAAAAATGTACATGTAGTACTGAACTTGAGATCATACACGTACTGTATAAGGTGTTATCTTTGTGAGGATTCAATTTTTTTGAATTTTGTGAAATTCAGTTTGGATCGCAAAATTATCTCCCTACACGAAAACATTGCCATGCGCTAGGGTAATAGTGCATAAAGATATTACAATGGCGTCAGTGTCATCGCAAAAATAACATCTTTGCAAATATATCTTTGAGCTCCTCATTTGAGTAAATATCTGTACGCAAAAATAACAGCTTATAAAATACAGTAACACATGTCAGACATTTAGTGGGCATAGTAACCCAAAAAATGCAGTACATACCTGTACATGCATTATTTAACTCATTGAGGATGAGTCCCGAGTATACTCGGGCAGGTGTTTATGGGAAATTTGTGTCATAGCAAAATCAAACCATCCTCAACGGGTTAAGATACTTTTGTATACAGTGTGTTTTATAACCATTTCCTTGTCTTACAGTCTGTTATATCAAAGCTGTGGAAAAGTTTCTTTGTGCACCTGACTGGGCATTGTATGTGTTAATATGATGCTTCCTGTTTACAAAGACTTGTAACACGCTTGTTGTTGGAAGAGTCGTGCAAGCCACATGATTGTCAAGTGTTCTGAGATGAAAGTTTTCAAACTGTGTGATGTTTTAGCTTGAGAGGCAACAGTTGATAGAAAGTAAAAAGTTCAAAAGAGAATGACCTTTAATATCGTATTTGATGAGATGTATGCGGATCAGTGATAAGTTGAGTGAATGTTAAAGGAATTGTACAGTGTTGGTTGAGACCTAATTTCAAGTTTCTATTATTTTTTGGTGAAATAATGAGAAACCTTTTATGAAATATGAAAGAGCATGTAATTCTATGAGGAATTTAATGTTTATTTGATGGAAATTGGTCTTGAAATGGCTGAGATATCCAAAAAATAGCGATTCTAATAAAGTGTGGAACCCACAATTTATTACGATCGCTTTGTTTTACTTTGTTGTTTGATGTTTCTGTCATTCCACACCCGATTTTTATCAAATAAACATTGAATTCCTCTTAAAATGGTATGCTCTGTACTATGTAAGTGTTTTTTGGTATCTCACAAAAAGTTAAAAGCCCAATGCTCATCTCCACCAATACTGCACCATCCCTTTAAGGTGGGAGGTGTGATGTGTGAGACTAAAATAGGCAAGAAGGATAGAAAACTTACTTCAAAAGAGGACTAGTGAATAGTAAGGATGAGAAAGATGCAGAAGAATGATCTAGATCCAATTGTGTACAGCTTTATCAGTGATCAATGTACACACACAGCCACAGAATCTCAATGAACGTACACTTCTGTGCACATAATAGGGAGCTTTAGATTTTAGACGCGCGGACGTTCAAAGGAAAAAAAAACATTCTAAGGAAAAAAAAACAGTTCGTAGCGCGCGTAAAGTCAATCTATTTTTAGCTTGCTTCGCCTGAGTTTTTCACTACGCGTACTGGGCTATTTTCATGTCCGCACAGTTTGCAACGTACAGAGCCTCCTCATGCACTGATCATATGGGGGCGTGATTTTATTTTTCATACGTTGCGTCCCAGCGTAATCTAAAGCTACAATGTACTTTTCCACACGACGCAGGGAGAGGAGAACGTCCAGCGCAAGCGTCGGCTCAAACGTCCGCGCGTCAAAATCTAAAGCTCCCTATTATTCATTGACCAGACAGTACACAACAGGGTTTTCTAATGTACAGTGCAGAGGGCAGTAAATGAATCAGGCCATCCCTGAAACCCTATGCTATTGCATCATCTATGCCAAATCTGAGTATGTATATATAGTGCACAATAAAACAGTACTTATTCTCTAGTAGTATACACAGAAATACTGCTACCAAGTTTGCTGGGCAAGTTCAGGTGGCATGAGAGGTTATGCTGTGGACAGGTGGCCGCTACTATATGTGCAAAGTCTTCAACATAATATCTTCTCGTTTGAAATGTATAATAGATAGAGGAGTTGGCAATGGGTGTATGAAACACAGGTTGCCCCTTCTACGGTAACAGGCAGTTCCAAAGACCAGCTTAATTACATCCCCCCCCCCCCCCCCCCCCCCCCGAAGACTCAAGGCAATGATTTAGGCTAGTTCAGAGTTACTTTGTGTGTGTGAGGAAATACATGTAGAGGCCACCTGGAGAAAAAAAAAACACACAGAGTTGCCATGAGCAATGTCATGGATATCATGTCAGTGATATATTGCAGTGAAAGAATATTTCTAATTGATATCAAGGGAGCTTGCTATAATATAGATTAAAGCAAGTTGGATTTATAAGTGGATGATATCTTGCTTTACAACTACAGTATTTCATATCAATTTTAACCGCAAACCGTCAAAGCCAGCAACATACCAACAACATGTTACAGTTCAAAGCATAGACAGTCATATGTACATTTGTAAGAAAGGACAATGGCACGGAACTGAGAACATGATATAACAAAGTGAAAACAAACCAACAAAATGTCTACTACTTCCAGTGCTGACTAATAACCATCTATCAATCTGACCACAGTCCATGACATTTCAGTTGTTTTATCTTTTCTTTTCTTGTCTGAGTTCCACCAAATGTGGGATCATGATTGTGCGTCACTGTGACATTTTGATATCTTAACTTTAAAGACACATATCTCAAATAGTAAAATGAAATGTTTCACTTATTGTCCAGGTAATGGCTTGAGAAACTTGACAAAAATAGTGATGAATTTATAGTTATTTTGTAATTCTCAAAGCTGTAAGATACAAGTATAGTGAAGAAGTTTTATACATCCTTTCTTCAATTGCTTCCTACCTGCAAAACTTGCCTGAAGTAAACAAATTATTTTTAGGATAGTAACAAAAATTAAACAGAATTTAAAAGTTTTAAAGAATTGTTGACAACAATACATTTATTTGATGAAAATCAGTTTTGAAATTGACAAGATATCTGTAAACAAATGAAACCAAAGAGACCGTAATAAAAAGTGGGTCTCATCTTTTATTAGAGTTGCTTTGTTATGGCTGTCTCAAACCAATTTTCATCAAATGAACTTTGAATTCCTCCAGGAGAGAATTATTGTCAACTCTTTCATATTTCATTTGAGGTTTCTTATCATCTTCAAAAAAACAAACAAAAAAAGTTGGAAACTTGAAGCCCAATCTCGACCAAAACTATACCTTCCCTTTAATATAGATCTGTTTGTTCTGCAAAATCAGTGATTCAGATTTGTGTTTTTTAATCCACTTATTCTGAATATCTACACTGTCTTCATACAAGTACCCTCACCCCAACACAAACACCAAAATATGGCAACTGTGGGTTAGATTTTATTCTTCAACAAATGACCATAAAGCAAAGTGGAATCCTTGTTCAAGGTTGCATCCCTTCAGTTGAGGTTTGGAAACAAAGAAAGCAGTCTCACCCACAGTAAAATGTCTTTGTGATCAAAATCAATGATATTTTGTATAGCCACGCAAGCTGTGATAAAGGGCAGATACTGTTGTAATAGGCTATAAATGTATTTTTGCCACTTGTCAGAAGACAAAACAAACACAAAGGAATTCTCACATCACAGGGTTGCTGAAATATGGAATGGATATTAGGCAGATTTTGGACAGATACAATGTACATACTATGTACGTTATCAATGAAGAGCAAGAAAGACATATGTGCAGTATGTATAGCAGAGATGCCAAGTTCAAAAAACTTTTGTGAGTGAGATTTTTATGACTCGGCGTCTCGGCGCTCGCGCGCATGCGCACACGAACGAGGAGGGTGTCCCCCTCCCATGGTAGGGAGCTTTTTCAAATTATTAGCTCTTAATGATGCGATCTGGTGCATACTTAAGTGACTATTTTTTACTAATTTTGAAAGGCAAAAGGGAAATATACCTTCAATTGCAACTATCACTTTAATCCTTTGAGCAATGCTCCTTATTTTTGGCCCAAATTGCAGACTTCACCAGATGCGTGAGATCGTGAGACAGACCCTAAATGCTTGAGTCTCACGCAGAATGCGTGAGACTTGGTAGCTCTGTAATGAGTCAGGACAAATATCCTTGGCTTGCAGAACAGAGCACTTTTATGAACACTGTTAAACTAACATTGAATTGTTCTAAAGTATCATTTTGGTATGATGCAGGAGTTACTGTATACGCCATATATATATATTTCACGAGTCTAAATATTCACGAATCGGGAATTCCCAACGATTTTTCACGAGTGATTAAATTCGCAGTTGTGGAGTCCTGTACTGAACGAAGAAGTGTACATGCGTAAGTCACATTCACATCGGGATCAGAGTCAATATTTTCGCGTGTCTTTAATTTCGCAAATAGCACCTGACTGGCGAAATTCGTGAAAAAAAAAAAAAAACACCTCGCGAAATATTTGACGTATGTACAGTACTCAGAAACAGATTGGAATTCTGCTTCTCTTGCTCACGATGATTGATAAATTGTGCATTGTAGACAGCTGACAGTTGGTGGATTAGTTAACCCTTTCTATGCCAGTAGGTCAAATGTGCACAAATCCCACACACAAATCCATGGACAGAAAATAAATGTAGCACTCAAGAATTAACATTTAAAAAAGACAAAAACATGCATGATACACCTGCACATATGAATGCATATTTTTGTTGGGAGCTGTATCATTTTAACAAGATTTTTTCCACTTGTATTTCATAAGCATGACACCAGAATAAAGGCTATCATTGTACTTTTTTTTTGCTATACCCTACACAAACACCTGTACACTCAGACACAGACACACAGAGTGTGTACAGGTCTATGAATTGTTAATACAAGTGTTGACATATGTAATATCACTTGGTCAAAAATTGCTATTTGTGTTGATATTAATAAATAGGTTTATTTTAATGTGGTTCAAATTGATGTCAGTATAAAGGGGTCATATTTTCAGACAGTGGTGCATACGGTGGCGTGAGTAAAATTGACAAAAGGCTGACCTTCCTGGGACATATCCATTTCTGCTTGTCTTTCAAGGAAGTGGAGCGGTTTGCCGCATAATTTTCTCTATGCCATACCTCCATACAATGGATCACTATTTTGTTTGTGTAGATGCCAACTTTGTGCAGGCCTGTCATTCAACACCATCATGCTTGTAGTAAGAGCATAAACTGGTCAAGGATAAACAATAAAGGGCTGCAAGTTGTGTGAGTTTCAAAGGTCCAGAGTGCTGTGATACTTCTCAAGTGTCAAGCAAAGACAAACAAAACACACCAAAACTATCAAAGATATTTCTATCACTTGGCTAAATGAACTGATCTCTGTACAAGGAACATCATAGTTGTTTTGAAAATAAAGAATCTTGAGGAAGAAATTAAAAAGAAGAAGAAAAAGAAGCTAGCAACATCTTTTATTATGATGGAGATGAAATGAAGTTTTGTAAATTGAAACATTAATTAAAAATTGGTGTACATTGTAAGTTTTGTGTGGTACTCGTAGGCCAATATCATGGTCCAGTAGTCATACAATATGAAAATTATTCTGCTGCTTAACTGTATGGACATTCAGACAAGAGAATATACAGTACATTTTAAGAAGCAAATGCTCATACATAGTAGTACTTGCCGAAAAGTGAGTTTTAGTTGCCCGGGGCTAGTGAATTTATAATAACTAGTCTTGTTGAAAATCTCACCCTCAAGTTTCGTTTGTTTTGGTGTTTATTTCTTTCATTCTCATAACACCTTGTCAGCGAGTACAATGTACAAAATGTACCTTCATGTTCATGCAATTATGCATTCATTTTGTTTGTTTGTTTGTTTTTGTTATCTATATTCAAGGGCAGAACTCTGGAAAAAAGTGTTACGTATGACTTCTAACAAGGCCACCCAGAGTAAAATATGATATCAATTGACAGAAAGAATTGATGTCACTTGACCAAAATGACTGAAGCCTTCATAAGAGGCAATGTTAGATTTTAAAAATACAATATCATAAGGATCTGCTGACACTCACACTACTCAGAAGCTCTCTTTTCCTTAAAAATAGTAACTGTAAAACGAGAAATGTTCACACACATTTTAACCCTTTGAGGATGGTCTGATTTTGCTACAACATGCATTTCCCATAGACACCTGCCTGAGTATACTCGGGACTCGTCCTGATTGGGTTAATTTTGTAAATTTTTTGAGAGCCAAGATTCGAGAAATTAAAATGCACAAAAAAGTTCTTGTAATATGCATTGAATGCCAATGACAATTCACAAAAAATAATGTCACGCTGCGAAAAAGGCCATTCGCACCAATTTGCAAAAATTTGTGGTTTTACAGTATTTTGCTTAAAATTCTTTTATCTACTGCCTTGATCTCACATTTGCACCAATGCCTCTATATCATAAGTTATATTTTCATTTTTTAGCCCGACATAAATTTATCTTTCAACAAAATTTTTCTGACTTTCCCTGATACAGAGTGGACGTCACTGAAGGTCAACTTGTATTCTGTACAGTCTACATCATTACTGCAATCCAAGGAGGAGATTTCTGGAAAATGCAGGTAAAATACTGTGTTCCCGTTTTGTGGCTGACCCCTTTTTATTGATAAAATGATATGTAGTTGTCAGGTGTTAAGATATAGAGCTTTTGTTTAAATCCATTTACTGAATATGAAATAATCTACTCACCTCCTAATTTGTACACATCTATTCATTTGTGTATTAATGTATTTTTATAGAGTAGTACCTGTGTAAAGTGTATTTATACTTTCATTTTTATGTATTACATTTGTTGCTAATTCATGTATTTATTCACTTGTTTATTCTTTATTCTTTGTTCTTATTTCAGGCATGAGATTTCTCCGCGGATCCGCGGATTTCCGCGGATTTTGAAATTCTGGTTAGAAAATACACAGTCGGGAAAATTTCCGTGATTTTCCTCTTTTTCTTTTTTTTTTTCTTTTTGCAGCCACCATATCTCGCCGTGTGTGAATGGTGATGAGTGCATTTTGTCAGTGGGCAGCTGTGCGATGTTGCATGTTTCATGCGTGAAATGGATGTGAAACGTGCGTGTCGATCAACTTGTAGCTACTATACTAGTGTAGCTTGCAGTGTGGTGTGATATGATGCACACGTGAGGCTGTAACTGCGTATTACGTGTATCATTACTATCAAGGAGCTTCGGCATGCATGCTGCCGCAGCATTCAGCGCGATGCGTTGACCGAAAGATCGGTCTGTATCTGTCCGTCGGGCGGGGAATGTTCCGCGGAGACTGCGTCTGGCTTCACGGATCTCCTCCGTATACGGAGGACAGCGTTATGGCAAAATATAAAAGAGTCCTCCGGACAGACGGATCTTTCTGTCTACGCGATGCGTAGACCTCCGTAGGGATCCGTGAAGCCAGACGCAGTCTCCGCGGAACATTCCCCGACGGACAGATACAGACCGATCTTTCGGTCAACACGATGCGCTGCTTTTGTATCCCGCTGATTACGTTGGCGTGACCTAACGTTACATTTGTCATCGTGATTTTGTGGACCGGTGAGAATATTTCTTTCTTCAACGAGAAAATGTTTATGGACTTAACCGGGTCTACAAATTTTTGTACCTCCTGTAAGGTATTATAGGCAGTCTAAGTTAGCTGTTGCATGGACGTAGAGACGGTCAACAGTGCTGAGCTGTATGTATGATTTATTTTCAGCTCTCTTACATACCATGGTACATGATTCTCTACTAGACTACATGGACCAAGTACAAGATCAGCAATACTTTGCCTGGTCTGCGCACTGTAAACTGTTAATGGACTGAGGTAAAGACAGCCAACAATGGCAATGCTAAGCTGTGATTTTTTTTTTGTACCCGTATGAACTGAATCCAGCAAGACGTCACCTGGGTGTACATTACTGTGATTTATTATGGCCTCACATTTGAGTAGGTCCTAGGTATTCAACAGTTAAGCATACTATTCCTTCCTTTAGATTTTGCAAGTGTCATTTATGAGTTCAATTATCACATTGTTTCTCTGTAAAATGTACCTCATAACAATAGTAAATTTCAGTTGTAAAATGCATTAAAATGAGTTTTTTCGTACCTTGAATTTCAAAAAGTCCTCACCGTGGCAGGGGGGACACCCCCCTCCCACACCCTCCCCCCGCTTGGTCGCTACGCTCCATCGCAGCTTGCTCGCTTCGCTCCCTCGCAAACTCTTCTCCTCTTTTTTCAACTTTTCTCTGTCTCATGCCTGTTATTTATCCATTTATTTTGCAATCATTCATGTATGTAATAACTAATTGATTAATTTACAGAGCTGTATTTGACTGACGAGTACACAGAGATATTAGGGTTCTGGGCACACACACTGTGACAGCGTTGAAGTACCTTCACAGCTAGACAGCTGGTGTTGATTGATGAGTGGTGTTCTTATCCCAAAAGCTGCTTGATGTGCTCGTGACTACAGTGTACCTGCATTTTAAAGTGATTTAGTGATTGTTTGCAGCAATGATATGAATGACTCGGGCGGTATCTAATTGGATGGGATGACTAACATGTGTATGGTGACTTGTGGTCTACTGTAAAAGTGGAAATTTTCACGGTGTTGAAATTTTCACGCATTTCGCGCAATGAGAAACTAGCGTGAAAATTGAAGCACGCAAATATTTTTGCTTGCCATATGTTCCCCTACTTACTAGGGTCTTGATTCCGCGAAATTAAAAACACGCGAAACTTTTCTTACCGGGCCAAGCGTGAAAAATTAATCGCGCGAAAATATCCACTTTTACAGTATGCGTGGTGGGAATTCAAAGGCATAATCTACCATTTGCAGATAAAACAAAACTCCAGCATTAGTGCTTCAAAATACTTCTAAAATGTGAGTTAGCGATAGAAACAGTGAATGTAAAAATTTGAACCAGTATAATTGATGTTAAGTATGGTTAAATATACGAAATGTGAACAATAGTTATAATAAGAATGTTTCCCAACTACTAAAGCAGTCTACAGTTACGATTTATTGAGAAAAACACTGATATCTCATTTTAGGCTTTATTGCAAAAATTTTATATCGTAGGATGTTCTGTGACACAACAGACCTACATGTACACTGCACACATGTTAATATGCATTAAGTGTGATATCTTGAAAATTTTTGAAATCACTGCTCCCAAAGGTAAACAGGACCTTTAATGTCTGAAACAAGATTGCATTGTGCTATCTTATTTTAGAATATCAATAAAAATGAAGAACCCAAATTTGTGTAAATTTGGGGACTGTTGGCCTGTGTGGATTCACATTTGAATTTATGAGTCATGATAGATGCTGGTCAAAACAAAATATAAATTTCTGGTCATGTTATTCTATATTGAAAATTATTGCCTTTTTGGGGTTTGATGTACACGTATGCATTGTGAATTTTCTTGACACAAGAGAATGAGATTGAGACGAGAAAGGCATTCATCCCAATAAATTTTGTAAGTGATTATGATGATAGTGAAGGTATAATGATTTTCTTTTTAATAATATATACTTGTAATTTATGATTTTATTAACAACAAGAGAAATGCAATGATAATGATGACAATTTTAACTAAAATGGCTGTTGTGTTACTTACAAACAAATTCCACATGCCTTATTTCAGGTACTTGAGAAATTTGTATTTGAAGTGCATGCAACTACCATTATAAACAAAGGTTTTAGTAGTACTAACTGGCAGTGATTTCACTAGATAGGACACACAATATTACTGCATAACATACATTTTCACTGTATAAAAGATAATTTGTCTTTGCACAGTGCAAGTTACAGGTAGCTGTTCATTCAACTAGGATGATATATGTGACCCGCTACAACAAAATGATCCTAAAGTCGGGAGAGGTCGATTATTTGAAAATTGCATGGTATAATCCCCTAATCTTTCTGCTTTAGATTGATATATAACATATTCTATAAAAATAATCGGCTGCGGAGATATCGATGTTTAAAAGAGAGCATGTCGAGACGTCTGGAAAATCACTGTTTCGAGAAAAGCGCCCTAAAAGTCTTCCTTTCGACGCAATCGCGATCAACACACGCAAGTCAGTTTTCACCTCTGGACAATAGAAGGTAAGCCCTAGCAACCCCCGAAGAGTTCATTCAAGCACATCAGCGTCGGCGGCCTCCTCACCAACCAATCAGTGACCAGGATGTGAGAAGCGGCTGAGCATAGCGCACCCCGCCCGCACGCACCAGTCGACTGGGCAGTGTGCGAGCTTCACGCTTCGGTTAGCAGCAAGCAGCAAACTGACCAATGAGATCACTCCGGTCGTTGTTAGGGGCGGAACCTATCTGTTGCGCTCAATCCAAATTTTCGAACCAGTTTCTGCTTCGTTGAAACGCCAAAAAACATGGCTCAGAAAAACGCTATTTTTTGGTCTTTCCTTTCACCATTTTGCTTCAAAATTTCGACAGATGATAGAAGACATGTAAGACTCCAATAATATATCAAAATCAGAAAATCGTAAGTTTTGACCAATTTTAATGCTCTGACTTCAAACTCGATTTTCACGGCTTCGACCGTGCGCGATTTTAGGACCTTTTTGTTGTAGCGGGTCACATATGGTCCCCTTGTCTGGAAGTGTGCATGGGATTGTGTGTGTGAGTGTATGGGTGTGCATGCATGCATACACTATGTGTCCAAACACAGATGGGAGTAGACTCAAGAGTTTCACAAGGCTCCAGTTACGATCTACAAGAAGAAAAAAAAAAAGTGATCTCTTTAATTCATAAATTTTGGGAAAATGAAATGCCTTCAAAGTCTCATTTGCCATTGAAGGTAACTCATGACTTCACCCTTTAATCTGGTTACCCAACCAGAATATAAATTTTCAAAGCTTTGTATGTCAACCCCTCCAAAAAACAAAACAAAACAAAACACACACACACACACACACACACACACACACACACACACACAAAACACAAGCAAAATTACACTCAAAACCTTCAAGTGACTTTCATATCTCATGAGAAAATATCTTCATAAATGCAAACAGAGACAAACAGACACATACAAAAACCAATAGATACAAATGAAGATAATTTCTTCATAGCATTCATACATATGATTATCCTTCCCTGTCCTTTTTTTCCACAAGTTTGTTAAAAGTTTCTTCATTGTTGTTTTTGCCTCTTTATTGCTCCTGAAGGCTTCTTTATTGTTTATTTTTTCACTTTTAAAGTAGTACGTTTTTGTAAAGTCGCTACATTTTGATTTGTAAATTTCTTCCTGGTCTTCTAAGTTTGTTTTGCTTAAACTTTGTCATCGTTTTGTTGGTTTTGTCCCTTTACAGGTGCCGGTGCTTGATATGGAGCTGAAAGTGGTGACATGCCTTTTTGGGTTATCAATCAGTCTCATGAGTATCTACAACTACGGCCGCATCATATTTGGCGGCGGCAAAGGTCGCAATGGCTCAACAGTTGCAGTAAGCCCCCTCCCTTTCCTAGATGAGAGAATTCCATCTAGGATAATGAATGAAGTTATAAATGAGTATCCTTCTATGAAAAAGAAAATGAATACAAAAACCCAAACAAACGTTTAATGCATTCTTAACCCATATCCGCCGATCTACGGGATTTCCCGTAGAAGCCGCGAACGCTGCAATCACCGAAGTATGGAAAATTCCGTAGTCGAGCTTGCCGCTGAAATGACGTCATTTTTAACGTCATTATTAACGTCATTTTGACGTCATTTTTGCATTTATAATTATGACATTTGTTTACATCTATTTGTGTGATATTTTGGTCACAAATTGATATTATTTCTTCTGAAGTGATATGCATTGATTGGGATGAATGTGGTATCTCATTTCAGAGAAGGTTGTAAAGAACAGTCTCTTTACATCAGTCAATGATATTTTTACATGGAAAATACCCATTTGTCATAAACAGAGCGATTGCATTATATTTTTACTTCTCCAGTTATTCCTATTTAAAAGATCACAATATGCATGTATCATATATCACTGTAAAGCTCTTGCTTTGAATATTTTGAAAATGATATTCAAATCTACATGCAAAGGAAGAAAATATTTACGATTTATGAATAAATATCAAATATATTTATTATTCATATTTTCATAAATCATGTCTGACTTCTGTCAACTGGTTATTTCTTCTGAGTGGTCAAAATGCATGGAACTTTATATCATAATAAAGGCAATTTTATGCTCTTTCTTTTGATACATAATTTGTCAACTTTCCTTTATTTTTTAGTGCCTTTGAAAGAGATGTGAAGTTGAAAATGCTATGAGAGCAAATATTTGTCTGTAGTGGCTCGGTACAAATGGCGTTTACAAAGTATAACGCAGTAGGCGGATATGGGTTAAGAATTTTCTATAAAGCATAAATTTCATCAAAGAGCAAGGTAAAAATAAAGCATCATAGAACAAAGTAGGAGGTGTGGTCTAAATTTTTTTTCGTTAAAAACCAAAATTTGTGGCCTCACAAACAAGAGCATGTGGTGCACATGACTCATGTGATTGCAAACTTGTATACACTGTGTTGTAGTGTAAACATATGGTGTAATCTCTTGTCATCAAGATATCAATACACAGTATAGCTCTCTTCTTTTTCTCCACTTTTATTGTCACTGTTACCACAGCGACTGTTCAAGAAAGCTTTCTCAAAATAGGCATAGTCATGTTCCTGAAATATGTGCTCCTAGGTGAAGTTGACATAAAAAAAGAGTGAAAAATAATGAATACAAGATGAGTAAGACCATTAGGAGCTTGATAGGTAGAAGTGATTTAGCATTGGGTTAGAGTTATGCAACATGATGTCACTTTGACCCCACTGTCATTTAAGGGTCAAAGGTCATCCAAAAATTGCAGTAACTTCTGGACACATGTCTGTATTATGGAATGGACATCTTGTGAAATTTATGGGGGGGAAAAAAATAATCCATTTCCTACGTATGATCCAGTTGGACTGAGGCACATTGCTACAGGTGGGTTCGCTGACTTTGCGCGTAGGTCAAGGTTGGACATGCAAATTGCTGAATGCTTATGAAATTCCTGGCAAATTAAGCAAGGTTGATTAAGGGAGTCAAGCGAGGGAGCTTGGGGGTCGGGAGAGATGCCTGAGAAGAATTGTTTGTCACAGAATCCAAAGATGAACAGGAAACTTGTTTTGTTTTTTCTCTTTCAGGACACCAGCGTCATCGCACCGTTCTTCCACATCGGATCCGTCATCCTCCTCGCCTTTGCCATCTGGCAGAAGTCCAAGACGGGAATCTTTGAGCGGCAACCCTGCATCTACATGATCGTCTTTGGCTTGGTTGCAGCTAAAATCACCATTAAGCTGGTGGTGAGTTTCAGCCAAACTCTTCGTAGCAGCCCGTGTGTGCAGTTACTTGTAGTGCTGGATGTACAATGTACTTGTATCTTTAATAGGAACTGGCTAAAGATGTGCTTTTGGATTGGTTAGGTACAAATGTATGCAGTAGACCATCCAAATCTCTTTTTAGTACCGGCAGTTGCAGCAGCAGTAGCAATAGTAGTAGTGGTAATGCAGGGGAAACTCGGTATAACGAACACTGCTATAACGAGATATCGGTTATTACGAGGAAACTTTCCTGGTCCCAAATTTCCTTCCACACAAATCTATGCAAAATGCTACTCTTTTAGCGAGATCGGCTATAACGAAATAACTGCTATAACGAGATAAATTTTGTGATTTCCAAACAAAGAAAAACATAGCCAATCAAACCTGTTATAGCGAGGTAAAGCAAAATGTCTTCTGGTAAAGCTTTACTTCGCCTGTGCTATCATGTTCCGAGATTGTAAAGCTCGATCGATGCACCAAAAACTGTGTCTTGTACACACATATTTCTTCAGTGCACTCCAGCTAGCACCGCATGTTGTACGTGTATGTGTGTGTGTGTGCGCACTGATACATGCAGAAAATGTGGTGGGACGGGCGTATGCATATACATGACATCATCATGACGTTTAGTAGGTGTAAGACAATCTGATGCTGTGATTGGCTTTCTATGTAGGGAATTCCCCATCTTCACACACGCAGTCATAATGTACATATTTTATACAGAATGTGTCACATACACACACACAGCATTGTGCAGAGACCATATTCAAGCTTTCAAAACACAACACACGCTTGCCATAACCACATACCAATCCACAGACCATCTTGACACAATCGCAAGCTATCCAAATTTACAAATTCAAACATATGCAATTAAGAAACACATTCTTTATATTGGATTTCATTGGCGAAAAACGTCTTCCTACCCATAAAGGTGAGTAATTCCCTCACACACATTACCAAGTTATCAGTATTGATTGAAAGATGATGGGTAGTCCCACATGTGCAAATTAATGTCTTTATGTTATGCTTTCTTTTATGCCTACTGATATAACGAGATATCAGCTATAACGAGGAAAACGACTCGGTCCCGACCATCTCGTTATATCGAGTTTCCACTGTATTAGTTATAGTAGTAACAGTGATAGAAGCTGTACTAGAAGTAGTACGAAGTGTAATAGCAGAAATAGTGGCTCTAGTGGTAGTAGTGATATATTGAACAAATGCTGATAATGATGATGTTGACTATGAATGCAGTAATATTGATGATTAGTATTGATTATTACTATCATCATAATCACCATATTCTCAATGAAGCAAAAACTATGTTAAGACATTTCAAAATGTACAATTTAGAAACCTTGTTATAATTTCATCATGTCAAGTAACATGTTTAAAAACTGAGAATTTGGTAGAACAAATCTTTTTTTCAAAATCCATGTTCCTTCTGTGTTGTTATTTTCCCAGATTGCACACATGACAAAAAGTGGGATGAACTTCTTAGACACTGCCTTCATCGCCCCAGGTCTTCTTTTCATCAACCAATACTTGGACACCTTCGTGTCAGAAGACCGAGTGCTCTGGCTTGCCCTGGTGAGTTTACAATGATCAATCCCCTTCTTGTACACTCTTATATCCTCCTCCTCCTTCAAATCCAAATCCAAATCCATATCGTGATTCCGACATGTATTTGATACCACGTATTCTTCTTGTTGTGTTTTTTATGCCTCCGCCACGAAGTGGTGCCGGAGGCATTATGTTTTCGGGTTGTCCGTCCGTCCGTACGTCCGTCCGCTTTCGTTTATGCGATAACTTGAGTGATATTGACTGGAATTTTACCAAACTTGGTCCAAGTATAAAGTATGATGAGGCAATTACTTGATTAGATTTTGGGTGAAATCTGCCAAAGGCCAAAGGTCAAGGTCAAATCATGAAATTGTATCCGTTTACATGATAATTCAAAACTGGATAGATCAAATTTCACCAAACTTGGTCCAAGGACGATGTATGATGGGGCAATTAGTTGAGTAGATTTTAGTGACATTGGCAAGAGGTCAAAGGTCAAAAGGTCAAGGTCAAATGCTAAAAATGTTGCTATTTCCCCCATATCTATGCAATGCCCGAAGGTATTTTCTTGAAACTTAGTGTAGACATTTACTACTGCGTAAAGATTCTCCAGAGAGAGTTTCATGTCATAAGGTCAAAGGTCAAAAGGTCAAAGGTTAGGTGAAAATGTTGCAATATCACTTTTCTCGCAAATGGTTCAATGTATCTCCATGGAACTTGGTACATACGCATGTACTGACTGGCAGGGGTTATCTAGGGAATTTAGGGGTCATGGGTCAATAGTCAGGGGGTCAAAGGTCAAGGTCAACTCCTCAAAATTTTACTATTTTCCTCATATATTAGTATATGCAGTGCTTGCATTGTTAGTTTTAAAACTTAAAGGACAAGTTCACCTTCATGGACATGTGGGTTGAGTGAATGCAGCAATATTAGTAGAACACATCAGTGAGAGTTTGAGCAAAATCGGACAATCCATAAAAAAGTTATGAATTTCTGAAGTTTCTGCTCAGTCATGGCCGGATGAAAAGACTACTATAGCTTGTGATGTCACATGAGTACAACGATATAAAGAAAAAATAAAGAAAATTCAACATTTTTCCATTTTTCTCGCATAACAAAAGAACACTTGACTTCTCTCTTTCAGAAGGCAGGGGGATATCATTACCCTTATAACATACGTCAGTAGTAAGTCGAAGAAATGTGTACTTTATTCAAAAAGTAAAGTTTTGTGAAATTCTCTTTTTATTTTCCTTATATAGTTGTACGCATGTGACATCATACACTGTAGTAGTCTTTTCTTCTAGCAGTGACTGGGCAGATACTTAAAATATTCGTAACTTTTGAACGGATTGTCCAATTTTCCTCAAACTTTCACTGATGTGTTCTACTAATATTGCTGCATTCTCTCAATCCTTACGTATATGAAGATGGACTTGTCCTTTAATATATACATGCATTACCTAATGGAGATTCTCTGGGAAATTTCCAGCCAGAAGGTCAAAGGTCAAAGGGTGAGGGTCAAAGGCCAGGTTTTAATGCCCCCCCCCCCCCCCCTCAAAAAAAAAAAAAAAAAATATATATATATATATATATACATTTGTATGTATATACATATTTTGTACAGTAATTACACTCTTTCTTCATACCTTGGAAATTACTCAATGCATAAATTTATAAAAGGGTCAGTCAGAAGTCAAGTAAAAATTCTCAATTCCCCAAATATGTGTACCTGCGCTCTTAGACAATTATAGCAAACCCAGTTCAAGGAAAGTGAACATTCAAGATATTTCTGACAAACCTGTCATTTCAATATTTTGCCAGTTATGTGAAACTGTCATCACACATTGTGAAGACTTTGTACTATACACCAATTGGGATAATCATGCATTATGGCGGAGGCATCAGTCGCCATTGCGACATTTCTAGTTTTTATTGCAACCTTTGTAAACCCAATGATGAAAGTGGAAATTACTGAAATGAAATGACATGAAATCCAAATTCAAATCCAAATCCAAAACCAGATACATACCTAAATCCAAATCCAAATCATGATTCCAACACGTTATTGATACCAGGTATTCTTGTTGTTTGTTTGTTTTTATTGCAACCTTTGTAAACTCAATGATGAAAGTGGAAATTACTGAAATGAAATGACATGAAATCCAAATCCAAGTCCAAATCCAAAACTAATATCAGATATGTACCCAAATCCAAATCATGAGTCTAACACTTACCGTATGTGATACCATGTATTCTTGTTTTTTGTTTATTTTTAATGCAACCTTTGTAAACCCAAATCCAAATCCAAATTCTAATCAAAATCCAAAGCTTTGACATCCATGTGCAGTAGAATTAGTTCACTTCTGATGTGATTGCAATCAAGAAATTTAATGTTACATATTGTTTATTTCCATTGTAGCAGTTAAAGGGATCGTATAGTTTTGGTTGAGACCTAATTTCAGGTTTCTAACATTTTTTGGTGAGATAATCAGAAACCTCTTGTGAAATATGAAAGAGCATGTAATTCTATAAGGAATTCAACATTTATTTGATGAAAATTGGTTTTGAAATGGCTGAGATATCAATAAAGAGCAATTCTCCTAAAGTGTGGGACCCACACTTTATCACGATTGCTTTGTTTTACTTTGTTTTTGGATGTTTCAGTCATTCCAAACCCGATTTTCATCAAATAAACTTTGAATTCCTCTTAAAATGGTATGCTCTGTACTATATAATAAGTGTTTTCTTGGTATCTCGCAAAAAGTTAAAAGCCCAATTCTCATCTCCACCAATACTGTACTATCCCTTTAAGTTATTTCAGGAAGGTGTGATTCCGTGTGAGCTTGTAGGAACAATCAAACAATGTTCCATTTGTCTGGATTTGGGGAAAAATGTTTTAATTAGAAATATGTCCCTGTTTCTTTTTTTCTCTCTATCTTAATTTTTAGGCGTGGAGCGTCTTTGACCTGTCCCGCTTCTGCATCGCCCTCTGTAGGCAAATCTCCCAGCATCTAGGAATCTACACATTCGACATCACGAGCAAGCCCGCCCCCTTGGATCAACGCGTCGGGGTCACGACACGTCGCCAGGCAAAGCTCGCCACACGATAAACGGACCGCGGTGTGGCAATTCGCAGTATTAAGAAAGCAATTCCAGACGCACATGCCAGTTCGTAGGGACGATCTCTTCTCGGGTTGTTTTTAACCTCCCCCTCTTTCCTCATTTCGTTTGTTTTTTGCTTTCTGTTCTTTTTAATGCTTGTTCTTCAGTGTAGCTGTGTGTGTGATGTAACCTGTTAAAATGCGCATGACATTGTGAGTCCCATGTACTCAAGTTTGTGTTGTTTACGGTCATTGTGATTTTGTTACTTGGGGTAGGGTACTTGCAAAAAATGTTCACAGGTTGTAGTATATCTTCTGACAGATTGTTGTTCTTGCTTATTTCCAGGGCCCGCAAGATGTACATCAAAGATAGAAAAGAGTGTAGAAAATGGCAGAACTTATTTAGTGTACTGAGCAACTAATATTTCCTCAAAGCGAGTAAAATGCACATGATATTTTTGAGAAAAATTCCTCTATAGATATACATGTTCAACCTTGTTCTATTCACATAAGGTATATGTGCAAGTCAGTGCTTCCTTGTGATATAATATATTGTACTGAAAATAGATAAGTGAGTTAAAATAAATGAAATAAATAAGTATGAACTATCAGGAAGTAACCAATTTCTCCTCCCTTTTCAGCATTGTTTATTTCATATAATGCATGCAAAAAGAGTTGGTGATTTATCAAACCTGATTTCAGAAAATGTTGCCAGTTTTTGTCATTCAATCCTCAATAAAAGTAGGTCTTGATAAAAGAACGCCCTAACATCATATTGATAAAATCTGATGTACCATAATACTTTTCTAGAAAAATCCAATAGCAATGCCTTTAGTCACTAATTTGGTTTCATTCTGTATGTCTGTTAATTGCACACTGTCTCCCATGAAATCGCTGCAGAAACTGTTTTTGTCTTTGTTGCATATGTTTTGTCCCTAAAATCAGTCATAAAGTTAGAATGTAGCCATCGAAGCATACTTCAGCAGAGAGTGTCGTGCACAGCTTTTTGTTCAGTCCCACACCGTCTGTTTTGTGTCAGTGTTCATGTGTATCTGCTTGACAATCTGTTGAGGGAATTGTGGAGACTGGTCTTTGAAATCCATGCTGCATGTTATTCTGTAATGTGACTATTAAGATAGCTTTTATCTGCCTGTATAATGAAAACGTGAATGGATTTTTGTAGAAGGAAGGTCTCGATAACAATGAAGAATATCGCATGTAAGAGTTTTAAAGTTGAAAGGTAGTTGACCCCGACAGAAAAAGGAGAATTCCTTTTTAGAGATGTAGTGTTATAGTTCAGCAGTCAGTGTGTCTTTGTCTGAGACATGTAAGGTAGGTGGTTCAAATCCCCAAAGGATCTTCCAATGACGGCGTTACATGTAAGCTTGTTTCAAGATTGGAAGATATGTTTCAAGATGAGATGTTCCCCATGTAGCCCTTAAACTGATGATGCCTTTCACTGGGTTTCAAACTCAATGATCAAAGAACACTTTCCACTTTGCTACCAGGGAGGGTCAGATGAAAGGTGGAGGTGTTGACAGTGTTGTGTCCTGTACTCGTATACAGTCAAACCTGCCTTAGCGGCCACCTGTCTATAGCGGCCACCTGTCCATAGCGGCCACTGAAAAATCCCCTCGAGAGAAAAGCCTTGTTAAAGACCCTGTGTATAGCAGCCACCTGTCTAACGCGGCCAGCGGCCACAAATTTTGTTTCCCGCGGTAGATTTTAACCTGTCTGTAGCGGCCACAGAGCTGGTAATTCAGCGTGTTTTTCTCATTTGTGGCCGTGCCAGTCATTCATGGGCAACGTTAAGTGATCGCCACTGCTGCATTCATCACTTATTCAGTCATAATAATGCGCTAGTGTTAAGCTTTCTTCACGACTGTACAACATGCTACTGTGCAACAATTTCATGAACACGGGCATTGTTCAATGCATGAAACACATGTTTGCATACGTACGCATGTACATGTACACTAAGTACTTATAGATGTATACAACGATGATACATGTACATATACATGTACATGTCTAGGCAGTTCACACATATAGCTGGATTACCTGTCTGTAGCGGCCACCTGTCTATAATGGCCACTTTTTTCGTTTCCCTTGGGTGACCGCTATAGACAGGTTTGACTGTATTTTATTAAACCAATGATGAAAGATGTCCATACACTGCTGAAATCAGACCAGATCTTACGTACATGCTCGTTTGCTTTTACCAGGGGAAAAAAAATACTGAGGTTTTATAGTCCAGTGGTATACATGTAAGCACTTGACCTGAGACCTAAAAGTTTGAAGGTTCAAGCCCCATCATCTATATGTATGTCCTTCGGCACAACATTGATTAACTCAATGTCCTGGCATAGCCAGGGTCCTGACAGTTAGTCGATATGTTCAAGTGTCGGTATAATGGTAGTTGGATAGGGATTTCTCCCCCCGCACAATGAGTAGAGATGGTGTGCATGAAATATATGAAGTCACCTTTCTTTTTTTTTCTCTTTCTTCATCTTTTTTTTTTATCATCAAATATTCTATTGTTGCTTAGCACTTCACCTTACATTGAATTATGTGTTTTCTATTGAATTCATCAACACTAAAGCTGTAAAATTGATAGATAACGTGTGAAAAATACCTCATGTTTGAATTCCATTATTCCCTTTTCAAAACACTCCGCATCCGTGTTGTATATTTGGTGCCGATTCCGAGATCTTTACTGCGATACAAGCAGAAGATGAGTAAGAAACAATCCACATGGTCCTGAAACAGGGTAGACTTGATGATGATGACAACTTTTGCTGATTTGCTGACATAATTTTGGCTGAAGAGCACAGGGAAAAGCATTGAAAGTTTTCAATGTTTCAATATATTTGCACTTGTACATGAACGTCTTGGGTATAGAGAGGTCATTTCAAACCTATGCACCTTATTTGAAATAGAAATACTGTAAAAGTGGTTTCTTTCGCGCACAGAAACTTTCGCAGTTTCCATCGGTGCCGACTTTTTCGCGTGTGTTTAAATTCGCGGTCGGTAATGATAGCGTTGTAAGAAGCGACGAGTTCAAAAATTTTTCGTGTGATGTTAAATTCGCGGTTCAACCTCAAAGCAGGAAAAGAGCGAAAATATAACCACCGCGAAAGAAACCACTTTTACAGTAATCTGCAGCAGCTGTCTGCTTACAGCTTTACAAAGGCTGATAGTTTGTGGTCTCTAAAATTGAAAATGTGATGGAAAGCATGTATCAAAATTGTCAAACCACTGCCAAGTTTTGTGCATAGACAGAGTGCGAAAGTATGACAATCTCACTTTGCAGTAGAATATCAAATTCCTCCATTCCTGGAGTAAAGAAATTTGTCTCAACATACGTTTAAGACCTGTTCTTTGCATGATGCTAAAAATCTTGCATTTGTTAATCAAAGGATAAAGCCTGTACCTGCCAGACGAGTGCTAATGCTTTACGTAGCTGCACCTAATCTCTTTGAGCAAAGTATTTGTAGATTGATAGCAAATCTTTCTTTGCAGTAGTTGCGTTCCTAATCAAGGACTGTAAACACACACATCTTATGACAGAACTCCAAGTAGATGAGGCAAACTTGAACTTACGTTGGAGTGAGTAGCAATCGTTCCGCATTTTAGGCATTTTCTTGTAGTGCTTTCTGTGATATATGCATATATGTGGATAATATACCTCAGCCGTGCGATGTGTTTTTGTATTAAAAGCAGAAATATCCATAAGAAGATATGGTATAAATGATGCATGATCTAGAACATAGGGCACTCCACGTGATTATGATATGGAGGACAAATGTATGAGAATCCCAAAATGCAGCTTTTCTTTCATCTGGATCAAATGGTCAGTTGAAATGGCATTGTATCTTGAATAGTGCATGGCACAGCATATTCTGTGTGATAGTAAATATGTGCATATTTGCACATTTGTTTCTCATGTGTATGAATGCATGGTTATAGTGCATGACTATGCTCTAAGAAATGAAATGACAATGAAAACAGTGATTGTCCCATTATGCCAATTAGCCAATTACAAGTCATGTTCCTATTAATACATTTATTCACTCTGTATGCCCATTACACGTCTGGCGCAGACTTCTCTATTTAGGAATCGAGTGAAATACATTGTAGAGGTTTCTGTCAAATCTTCCGATCAGTGACTGAAAAATGAAAAGTGGAGATGTGGTGCATATGTGACCCTGCATCACAAAACAAGCAGAAAGTCACCAGATATGAAATTTTAGTTAAAAGCATATCTGAAAGAGCAGACTTTAAGCTTTAAAATGATGTATAACTCAAACCAAATGGACTCTCTTAACATATCTGAATATTGGAAAGAAGGCACACACTCAGGAAAAGTGTGAACTGAGAAAAGAGGCTCTGAAGTACAGTGTCTATTCAAGCGCTTAATCTTTACCAAACCGTGCTGGTTGTGCGATGAATGGGACAAAAAAAGAAAAACAGGAAGTAAACCACCAGAGTAACAACAATGAAGGGATTATCAGATTAAACTGAAATTGAACATGCCTTAATTAATGCCAACTTTCAAAGCAGTAGCATCATCCTTTCAAAAGTTATAGGAGTTGAAAGTGAAGAGAGTGTACAAGGTTTTCACAAAATGAAAAGGGGACTCTAAAGACACACTTAATCATAATATTCTGCCAAAATATGTTCGAGATAAACTGCTGGAAAACACTCTTTCCTGCCCATTTTATGATCCCAAATTTTAGCATAGTGTAGAAGAAGACTTGCACTTTCAGAAAATATGAAAAAGTCCAGATTGGCTCGGTTGACCCATTTCACCTATTTTCAATCCTCACGCAAAATCGGTAGTGTGCGACTTTTTGTTCGTTTTGTGATGCACGGTCACATATGAGGGTATTTACAATGGTGTAACGTGCATGAGGCACAGCCGAGTGCGTGTTTCTTCATTGTGCAGCCACACACAGAACACACAGCTATTTACTGAGTATGCAGGTTTATTGTTGGGTAGTTGCTTTGCAGAGGATGGCTGATCCAGGTACAGGTATGCCTATTGCTCTGGCAAACAGTTGGAATCAGAGACTCCAACTCTCCTGTTTTCGACGGGAGATCTCCCGCCGAAAACCCATTTTTGCAAAATCTCCCGTTCTCCTGCTTGAGATTTAATTTCTCCTGCCCTGGCTCTGTGTCTCCCGTTGGAAAGGATTTCTTACTTATTGCTATTGTATGTTGAAAAAATAAGCCTTAGATAGCACCAGAGAGCATCTAGAACCCTAGGAACTTGGCGCTTCGCACACATCAACTTGGAGTCTCCCGTTGCTAATGGTTTCAGGCGGGAGAATCTCCAGCTCAGAAGGTGCTTTGGGTTGGAGTCTCTGTGGAATATTCATTGCACTGTGAACCAAGAGTTGAAACATCACAATTTTTAATGTCAGATATTTTTGCAATGGCAATTGGCCTGTCATCACTTGTGTTTCCTTTTAGCTTGCAGTCATTAAAGGGAAGTATCAGATTGTTGTTGTATTTTAACCTGTTGAGGACGGTTTGATTTTGCTACAACACGCATTTCCCATAGACACTTGCCCGAGTATACTTGGGACTCGTCCTCAACGGGTTAATCAAAAGTGAGTGAAATAAACAAGTATTGATCATGAAGAAAAATCAGTGCGGATGGACTAAAGTGCATTGTAAGGTTGCCACGGTAACAGTGGAACATCCAGTCTGTTTTTACATCCCTCTGATGCATAAATTCACAGTCAAACGTAATCTTTTCATTTTAGTGTGTTTCTGCATGAAGTTTTGGTGGCATTATGTTCAATGTCAGCACATTGTAGTTAACATGAAACTTTGCTTCGTTACTCCACATGCACAGCACAAATGATTTGAAGTTTTATTAGTCAAGGATGATGTTGTGTTGTGAGCTAATCTCTCACTGAGCCTTTCTGGCAACTTCATGTATTCCTGCCATGGCAGAGCTTTATATATGCTTAGACTACAGATCAAATGTATTGCAGCTGTTTTTAGATATGCTACGTGCCGAACGAGATATGTGGAATGCATCACAACCCAAGTACCTCATTTGCTGTGTATGGTAGTGTAGCTGCTCAGGATCATCGCCAATCTTGCATGTTGTGTTTGGTCCAGTCGCTGTGTCCTGTCGGATGTTGACTGTAATCCACCTGGGTGCAATCGACCGATCAGGAGATGTCACTGTTACAGAGCAGGCACAGATCCAGCAGTTCCGTGTAGGAGGACACAAAGCAAGGCGGCATAATGACTGGGCCCGAGTGAGCAAAGCAAGCCAGTGGGGGGGCTTGGTCTGAGAGGGGGGTGTGTGTCCCCCCCCCCCCCTCGCATGGTAGGGAGATCTTATTATGTTGGTTGTCGCGCGATTTATGCATACTTTTGGTATTTAAAAAAAAATACATTGAAGTGCGCCCCCCTCGATACACTTAATACAAGGAAAGAATATTCTTACAATCGTTCGACAAAGATTACAAATTGTGAAGTTTTGGTGGAGTATGGAGAAGTCTGAAATATAAGAGAAAAAAAAAAATGAGGTTGAGTCAATTCATACCTGCATAATCATGTTCCAATGAGCAACTACAACTACAACAATTGGTGAATTATGCTGATTGAAATATTGCAGCAGCTGTTGCATTTGCTTTTGCTTTTGTGTTTCTGCCATGTTACAACTTCAGGGAGTTTCTTTACGGAGCGATACGAGTGACCGCATCTAAAATAGTTTCACTATTAAACTGGTATTTATCTATCAGGTGGACTATATATACTCCAGAAATGTGTAGGTTGATATATTTTGCATCACATATAGGTCACTTTTATCTTATGCTAATTTGTCTGCCTTTCTCATCACAAAAAAAGTGCATCCATATTATTTCATATCTGATTTGTACTCCTTATAACTTTTATATTGCCATGGCTATTATCTCCCCTGATCCACTGTACAGCATGCTGTAAAATGCTGGAAATATTCTATACACGATGTCACTTCTTGGTTGACTTTTCCTGCCCACATTCACTCTCCATCTTCACCCTATAAAGAGGATGGTGAGATCATGTTAGATTATGATTCCAGGATTTTAACCCTATTCCAACTGGCGGGGGGTGGAGGGGGCGGGGGGGGGGTGGGGAGGGGGGGGTCAAATTGACCCCCCCTCGACATTTCGCACCAGGATTCCGCAAACGCACAAAAGATTTTGCCGCGTTGTTTCATGACTTTTTTCATTGAAGTCTCCCGCGTATTTTGAGACCAAATTTGCGACGTCCGGGTATAAGCATTCTGAAGTTACATAATGTTTTGCATATGCATGTCAACCCGAAAATGGCTCAAATTCAATGATATCGTGTGCAAATCCAATGCAAATTGTGTTTTTTTGTTAAATTGATATAAATTAGATTATTTCAACTTTTAACCACTGAAATTAATCAATTCTAATGTATGATAAAACTTGAAAAAGTGCCTGCATCAAATTTTGCAAAAAATAATAGAAAAACAAAAGGTGTCGAAAAAAAACACTAAAATACATAAGAAATTAAACAAAACAATTAAAAAACAAAAGAAATTGATTTTGATTATGCTACTTTTTTACAAGAAAATTGTTTGATGTGTCTTGAGAAAGTCTGACACAAGAATTTAGCAATCCTTCAGTCTTTTTTAATGCAGTTATAGGTGAAAATATGATTTCATGCGTAAATTTGCATAATTAATTTACTAAAAATAGAAAACCAATATTTTTTTATTGTATGACCTATGCAGTCTTGTAGTTGACATCTGGCTCTATCTTCAGGCAAAATTTTGGCGGGGTCGTGATCGCCGGCCGAGATCTGAAGGCGGAGTGGGGGCGGGGGGGTGGTCAATTTCTGCGTATTTGGAATCACAGATATTTCTGGTTGAAGATGTAGAAATATGCAACTTTGTTCTCTTATTGATTAGTGAGCCTGAGGAGGTAATTGTTGAGAGTCAAGTTTGAAAATGGTGGGAGATTCTTGTCAACAACAACAACAACAGCAAAATGTGAGGGCTGACTATGGCATGATATGTAATCACATTCTGTGCTTGTACATCCTTAAATGTACTTTATATGGATAAGCAGGCACTGTAGTTTATGAAGTGTAAGGTAGATTCATTGCTGTCTTGATAACCAGTAAACCCAATAAAAAGGGCAGTCGCCCTTTTACCAGTACGTATTGTGACTCCTGAATTAAACCAAGAATTTTTTTGTGGCATGACATCTTCGCGAATCAGAGTCGGCAGCCATTTTTCAAGGCATGAAATTTTCACGAGTTGCCACTGGCATTTGATGCATTTAGCGTATAGACAAGAACTTTCGCTTGCATTTCATTTTCGCGAATACTTGGCTCTAGGAAAATTCATGAAATCAAAAATGTGAACATTTCTGGTTTTACAATATTGGCTGTAACCCCAAAACATTAGAAGATCAGATCATGTTTTCCACAAAGGACTCATAACTCAGACCTACCAAGTCTCAAATGCCAAGTGTGAGAAGCACACCTTAAAGGACAAGTTCACCTTCATAAACATAAGGATTGAGAGAATGCAGCAATAATAGTAGAACACATCAGTGAAAGTTTGAGGGAAATTAGACAATCACTGCAAAAGTTATGAATTTTTTAAATTTTTGTGTTGGAACCGCTGGATGAGGAGACTACTAAGGCTCGTGATGTCATATGAGTACAACAGTATAAAGAAAATGTAAAGGAAATTCAACATATTTTCACCTTTTTTTTCGCATAATAAAAGAGCACTTGACTTGTCTCTTTCTAAAGGCAATGAAAATAATATTAACCATAACATATGTCAGTAACGAGTCCAGAGAATGTGTACTTTTTCAAAAGATGAAATTTTGTGAAATTCTCTTTTATGATTGTCCTTATATTGTTGTACGCATGTGACATCATACACTGCAGTAGTCTTCTCATCCAGCGGTGACTGCTCAAAATCTTCAAAAATTCATAACTTTTGAACGGATTGTCCGATTTTCCTCAAACTTTCAATGATGTGTTCTACTAATATTGCTACATTCTCTCAATCCTTATGTTAATGAAGGTGAACTTGTCCTTTAAGGGTCTTTCTGATACTCACACACCTGATAAGTTTTTTGTTTTTTTTTCCTCAAGCAGTACGAAAAAATGCCTACCCACCCCACCCACCTCCCCCCCCCCCTCCAAAAAAAAAAGAAAGAAAAAAGAATAATGATAATACAGGGGCGGATCCAGGGAGGACCGCAACCGGCACACGCCCCCCCCCCCCCTTTATTTTTTGTTGAAACAAAGGAAATAAAAAGAAAAAAATGGGGGAGGGGTGCGTGCGCCCCCCTTTAATATTGTAAATGCGCCCCCTCTTTACGGAATTCCTGGATCCGCCCCTGTAATAATACAATTGTATTTCTAACCTTCAAAGCAGTCACAGCTTGGGGCAATCTTTGTTTATCAGAATGAATGAAAATGTATTTAGTATGCACCAGATCGCACAATTCATAGCTTTAAAGAAAGGCTAAAGCCCCTCACCATAAAGGGGGAGGGGGAGGAGGACATACAATGTACCCCCTCTGCACCCCCTTTGCTTTGCTCCCTTGGGTATCACTTTCAAATGCAAATTGTCATGCCTGTAGCTCTCAGACCTTGACCTCTCTGAAAACTTGATGATTTTATTGCCGTTACAAGCCTTGATTCGATGATAAACTAGTGAATATTTGGGAATTTGATTTTTGACAAACCTTGGGATAGGGGACATTGCTGCTGTACATTTAGGCAGAGACAATAATATGCATGAATAGAGTTTGGGATATCTTGTGAAGAAGGACAGCTTGATATTCCGTTTTTCAAGATTTTCCAAGGTATCAATACATATATCAGTGAAAGGCTTAGCAATTTTAAATAATACGTACAGTAGTAATATGATTATGATGTTGATATGGCTAAGTACTGCTGTATTTAGTTGTTGGGTTTATTACTGGTATTGTTTTTGTAATACCAGCATCAACATTATATGTGACCCTGCACCTCAAAACAAACAAAAAGTCGCCAGACATGAATTTTTAGTTAAGACCACATTCTGAAAGAGCAGACTTTAAGCTTTAAAATGATGTATAACTCAAATCAAATGGACTCTCCTAACCTATCTAAACATTGGAAAGAAAGCACAAACTCAGGAAAAGTGTGAAATGAGAAAAGAGGCTCTGAAGTACAGTGTCTATTCAAGCGCTTAGTCTTTACCAAGCCGTGCTGGCTGTGCGATAAATGTTACAAAAAACAGGAAGTAAACCACCAGAGTGACAACAATGAAGGGATTATCAAATTACACTGAAATTAAGCATGCCTCATTAACACATTCTGTCCATAATTAATGCCAACTTTCAAAGCAGTAGCACTACCCTTTCAAAAGTTATTAGAGTTGAAAGTGAAGAGTGTGGACAATGTTTTTCAGAAATGAAAGAGGGATTCTAAAGACACACCTAATCACACTATTCTAACAAAAATGTTCGAGATAAACTGCTAAAAAACACACTTTCCCGCCCATTTTATGATACCAAATTTAAGCATAATGTAAAAGAAGACCCGCTCTTTAAGAAAATATGAAAAAGTCAAGATCGGCTAGGTTGACCCATTTCACTTATTTTCAGTCCTCACGCAAAATCAGTGTGTGCGACTTTATGTTCGTTTTGAGGTGCACGGTCACATATGGAGTGGCTTAGTGTTTTTTTAAAGGAATTATGTAACTAATTCTTTTTCTGGAGGAGAGTTTAATGACTGATTGTTTCTTTTAACCTGGTCTTGTAAATAATCTTGAACATTGATGAAATAAAGTGCATGTACTGCTATGTCAAATACAATTATTGCTACTTGATATGTGACATGATGTGATGTTTCTCTGTCTTTGTTCTGTAATAGAATCCTCTGAAAAAAAAAAAAAGAATCTGGTCATCTTACAGTGTAGCTGTAATAAAGCTTGTTTTTGTGAAAAGCATTGTTTAGATTGAATCATGTTTTCCTTTCTTGCGACTGCTGAAATAATTTATGATATGACAATACGAACGATTGCATAAACTGTCAAACATTTATTATACTTGGGCGAAGAACTATTTACCGTAATATTTCCAGTTTGAAAGTTCCATTGGTACTTGTATTTGTGATTTCAAAAATCTTGCAGCCTTTAATATACCAATTTTACCTGTCGATTATTGTTTACAAAACAGTCCTGGTATGTTTTGATAGTATAATGTATACTGTATAGTACATCATCTTTAATGCACTACACTAGATGATATGCACACCAAATACAATATCTGTAATTAGCCAAAGTGCTTTTTTATTTCACCATGTGCATGATGAATTCATGGGATAACCTATTACACTTTCTGCTTCCGTGCGTAAATGAAGAGTTTTATCGCAAAATTCAGGTAAGCACCTTTTTTTAAAACATTTCAAAGTAAGTCCATGATCAGATAGAGCAAAACAAAACCTCTCCAGTAATAGGCTTACCTCACTTGTAACATAACAAGGAATATTTTAAAAGTTATGATTAAAAGCATCCCTTATTTTCTTACAATTTTTCTTGTTTATTTGGCAGCTTTAATCACAATTATCTCAATTTAACAAGAATGGAGTGAGCTCGTTTTGCGATAAAACTCTTCTAGCAGTGAAAGGAAAGGAGAAGTAGATGGCACAAAAGACTAAAGATACCAGGGTACATAGTAGAGCTTGAAAAAGAAAATTTGGCATAATTTTAGAGGAATTCGGTGAAAAGAGGGAGAGGGAGAGGGAGAGAGAGAGAGAGAGAAGAAAAAGAGGAAATAAATTAGAAGAGCAAAAAAAAAAAAAAAACGTTGAGAGAGAAGACAAACAATAGTGTGGGTTGTGTGAGAAGCAGGGAGGTTGGATTTGCATAGAAAAGTGGAAGAAGAATAATATAAAAGAAAATTTAAGAGAGAGGGTGCAGAAGATGTGTAAGTAGGGGAAAAAAGTATAAGTGATCAGCATAAAAGGAAGGAAAAAGGGGAAGAGGATAATATCATAGAATTAAGAGAGAGAAAAAAAAAAACAGATGGGCTGAAGATGTTCTGAAGAGATGAAAGTAGAGAGCTCGCAGTACGGCAATCAGAAAATGGAGACTCATGATTAATTTCATTCCCCCCCCCCCCCCCTCAGTAAAATACCACAATAAATTATCACATTTTTCTTCAGCTTGGTGCGCAGGTATAATTGTCTTTAGTACCACGACACCTTGTTAAAAAGACAAAAACAAAAACATATTTCTTCGTGCCGCAGAAGGCCATCCGGACACGAGATAGAAAAACGTCCCTGGATACAGCTGATTTAGGACACTGTGCTAGGTACATAACTTGTGCATTATCTTCAGCGCAGCTCTATGGCGCATGAGCGCCACCTGCTGCTGAAATGAAGAACATTCAATTCACATCACACAACAACAGCAACAAGACAAGCGTGGTGCACCGAACTGGCGTGGTGCGGTGTACGTGCGTGCTTTCAATAGCCAGCATTGCTGCCGCACTACTCACTCTCGATCGCATAGCTAGAACAGTGAGTGCTCGTCGCTCATGAGAGTGTAAAAATGGCGGACGGCGTGGACATAGATTTGTACGCAGACGATGTTGACCAAGAGTTCAGTCAGGTTTGACAGCTCCTTGCATCTTATTTGCTCAATTATTTCAGTGAATCTTTTGTCATGCAATTGTACTGTTTCTCTAGGTACATGTTACATGAAGTGAAGAATTTTGAATAACGCGAATTAACTGAGTTACTGACTAATGTGACATGGGTACGATCGACGAAATGCCACTCGCTCGCGCTCAGAAACTGTGTAACCTGTGTGAGAACGTACCCTGTGTTATAAATGCGACTGTGTGCAGTGCAGTGACACAGAGTGCACGAGTGGCAGTGCAGTGTGATCGCAAACAAAAACCTTGTTCTAACGTTAAAGATTTCTATAGACTGTTTACTGTAGGTGGTTACACTCAATCTTTCTGTACTGTTCTGTGGGAGCGGTGTGCTTGTGCCAGTACGGTGTTGTGCTTTTGTAATAATCATATTCAATGTTTGGGGCGAAACTATAAATACAAATGTGACCCGCGACAACGGTTTCAGGCAAAAGTCGCAAGAGCAAATTCCCTCCTAGGCGGGGTACAAAGATTTTGACCATTATTTTTGTCGATTTAGGTTTTTTGCAGAAATCGAATCTTTGATATGTTTTCTACATCTACACTAAATTTCATAGCATAAGACTAAGTTTTTCCTATCAAAAATGGAATTTTAAGCACCCTATGTTGGATCGCACTCGTCAGTTTCGAGCTTCTTTCGAACGCCGCGCCAATATCCCCAGTGTTGCTACGGCGCACGGTCTCGCATGCGATTGGCTGGTGTGTCGCATACATTTACATAATTCGGCTTTCGGAGACACCAGTTGCAGCGTGTGGGGAATGCTTTGTCCACGCGTGCACGATTACATGCTCCGTTGTTCTTGCACGCTCGCTCTGTAGAAACTAGTGTGTGCTCTTCGTGTGGCTTTCTGTCCAAACTATTCTACCGCAATGTTGGACAATGGAAGTGAAACAAAAATCGTGTAGCATGACATAATCGTGTGAAAAGAAAACTAAATATTCTCAAATGTGTCTACTTGTACATGTAGTAAAGATTATGACAGCAGACTGACTCAATGGAAGGCAGATAAGAGGAAAGGAGCAGTCACATGTGACCAGTTATATTCAAATACTACACGTCAAAATCGCACCAAACTAACGAGTCGTGTTTTTTTTATTTTTTTATTTAAGCATGACCCTTGCCAGCACTAGCAATTCTGCTTTCAAAGGGGTCGCCAATGATAAAGACTAATCAACACTATGAAAACGCGATTTGTAAGTATGTGTGGATTCGCCACCGCTCCTGTTACATATGCACACAATCATGGCGTGTAGATGCCATTACGTAATACGTGCACCATACACGTCATGTACATGTACACCATACGTGCAATTATCGTATTCGCCATCTTGAAAGACATACTGGTAAACAAACCCGAGCGAAACGCATTGTTTTTTCGGCTCCATACGCTAACCTCCAAGGAAGGTGCCCGGGAAATTTGACTCTCTCAGTGAGCCAATCAGAAGGCGATGTGGTTGCTAGAGGCGGGGCTTAACATCGATTGGCACCATCGTACGGATGGGTGATTCTCCCCTCGCATCGCCGCTCGGACATTGTCTTTGAGAAAGAGGTGAATCTTCAAAGCCTGTTTTCTCGCAATTTTGTCAGGCTAACAACTTAAAAAGTGCATTTTATTTCTCTTTCTATGCCCACTTATGGTGCCGAAGAATACAAGTGTTTTATATCAATGCAAAGCTTAGGAAATAGGCAATGTGATTCAGTGAAAAAATCAATTTTCAAAATTCCCGACTTTTGCCTGAAACCGTTGTCGCCGGTCACAAATGTTTGTATTGTAATTGTATGCCAGGTCAGTGACTGTCAGCTCAGTGGTGTACTGGTGGATCCATCCACCAGAGTGCATTGGGGGGACGGGGGGGGTAGTTTGCAGGCACAAACCCTTGTTGGTCGTATAGGAGTCTGCATGCGCCAAGACTAATACACGCACCACTACACTGCAGCCTCTCCCAGAGAAGCTTCAACACAGGGCCTATGGGACAGTGCCAAAGTGGTGCATGTAGTAGTCTTGGCGCAGACTCCTTTACGACCAACAAGGGTTTGTGCCTGCAAACTAACGGGGGGGGGGGGGGGGGGGGGGGGGGGGTGCACTACCACTACCACTGGGCGTGTGCCCCCTCTTTTTGCATTGCATTGATTGCATGTTTGTTTGTTTTTAGGTGTTGGTTGTTTTTTTTTGCTTGTTAGCTGATTAAACCTGGAAGTGGCACCAGAAATTTTTATTTTTTTTTTGTACCCCGATTGTGTAAAATAATGGAACAGAACATAAGCATAGATTTTCCGGTTTTTTTTCTAATTCTGAACTCCCCAATAAAAATCCTAGTGTAGAATGTATTCCTAGTTATAAAGGACAAGTCCACCTTCATATACAGTAATACATGTGGATTGAGTGAATGCAGCAGTGTTATTGGAACACATTAGTGAAACTTTGGGGAAAATCGGACAATGCGTTCAAAAGTTATGAATTTTTAAAGTATCAGAACAGTCACTGCTGGATGAGAAGACACATGCATACAACGATAACAAGAAAAATAAAGAGAATTTTACAAAATTGTACTTTTTGAAAAAAGTGCACATTTCCTCGACTCGTCATTGACGTACGTTAGGGTAATATTGTTCCCCGTGCCTTCTGAAAGAGGGAAGTCAAGTGTTCTTTTATTATGCGAGAAAAGTGAAAATATCTTGAATTGTCCTTATATTTTCTTTATATTGTTGTACTCATGTGACATCACAAGCTGTAGTAGTCTTCTCATCCAGCAGTGACTTAGCAGAAACTTAAAAAATTCATAACTTTTAAATGTATTGTCTGATTTTCCTCAAACTCTTGCTGATGTGTTCTATTAATATTGCTGCATTCTCTCAATCCACATGTCTGTGTACAGTTGTAGGTGAACTTGTCCTTAAAGGACAAGTTCACCTTCATAGACATGTGGATTGAGAGAATGCAGCAATATTAGTAGAACACATCAGTGAGAGTTTGAGCAAAATTGGACAATCCATTAAAAAGTTATGAATTTTTGAAGTTTCTGCTAAGTCACGGCTGAATGAAAAGACTACCATAGCTTGTGATGTCACATGAGTACAACGATATAAAGATAGAATAAAGAAAATTCAACATACAAGTGTATTTCCATTTTTCTCGCAAAACAAAAGAACACTCGACTTCTCTCTTTCAGAAGGCAGGGGGAGTAATATTACCCCTAACATACGTCAATAGCAAGTCAGAGAAATGTGCACTTTATTCAAAAAGTAAAGTTTTGTGAAATTTTCTTTTTATTTTCCTTATGTACGCATGTGACATCATACACTCTAGTAGTCTTCTCTTCCAGCAGTGACTACGCAAATACTTAAAATATCTTTAAACTTTTGAACGGATTGTCCAATTTTCCTCAAACTTTCACTGATGTGTTCTACTAATATTGCTGCATTCTCTCAATCCTTATGTATATAAAGGTCGACTTGTCCTTTAAACGTTACAGGCCTGAGTTTTGACTTCAGCTCAAAATTATTCCAATTGATATTTTGGGTTAATACAGAACTACATGTAGACCCTATATTCTCACATCACACATGCATTTACAGGTAGTCTACCACTGGCAGATTTACAAACTGTACATGTAGATTTCTAGTAAAGGCAAGCAAGACACCCATAATTCAACCATAATGCTGTCCAAAGTTCGACCGCTGGCTGCCTCTACACTTTTGTGTGTGGTCGAATCTTGGTGCAGGTTTTTTACATGTGGGTCAATCCACGTCAAATCATTCAATTTTCAGAAAAGTTGTCACCCGACCCCCTCCGATTTTCTTTAAAATCGCACCAAATGTTCCTCAAAGTGTCTGATGGAAAATCTTAAAATATTTTGCCCCAAGGTCAATTGGTTGCTAAGATACAGCCTCACATAGCAACCGATGCGCAATCCAAAATATTAGTTAAAAGAAAATTATGCATTTTTGATTGATTGTGGTAGCATGGATATTTATGCAAAAGTGTTCATTATCTGGAAATTGGAAGAACTTTATCGTATTTGCAAGAAAAAGTGACTGTGACGCGAAATTGACTTTTCGTTAACGTGCACGAGGTCACCGAAAATGGTGTTAAATGTTAATTTCGAAAATTTTAATGCATATTTAGAGGCTAATATCTTCCACATTTCATCACCTTAGGTTCTAAAATATTATGCTGTTGAAGGCTTTGACTTGCTCAGTAATTTTGAAAAAAATCAGCGGATTCGTGCCCACCGTTTTTACGGAGAGCGCCCTCAAAGTTGACAAAAATGAAAAATGTGCCAAATTCAAGGTCACGGATCACCCTTCGTCCCACCTAGGAATGGCATTAATTTTTTTGTATTGATAGACATTTACCTATATTATCTTGGGTTACCAAAGAAATTTTGCTACCGAAATGTTCAATGGTAAATTTACCCCACTGAAAATGGTCGTAAACGGCCAAATTCCCATGTAATATCACATATTGGGTTTAGAGGATATTTCAAATGTCCATGCTTTCAAGATGAAAAGCCATAGCCCCGTGATATTTGCAGTAGGGGTAGTCTGCTATACATATTTTAGTAATATATACCACAAAACACTTTTATTACATATTAATGACCTTGAAATTTAATCCAAAATTTGACAAAAACAATAAGTCGCTCCATTTTCCGCATTGCACTGCACGTAATATGTGTTTTGAAAGACTTTTCACAGAGCAATATTTCAAGAATTATGAAAGCTGACAGCCTAACATATTAAGGTTCTAAACTATTTGTGCTCTTCTTTCAGATTTAGTGTCAATTTGATCATGAATGTTATACCCTTGACCTTGAAGTGCTTCTAAAAAAAGCTCTAAATTTGTTAACTACAAATTACACACACAACAGGTGTTTTATGGCATAACATACTAGTGATTCTTTCACAAGCACAAAAGTTTTTATGGTGTAAATGTTATATACTGGAATAAATCTATAGGTTCTTCCAAGATATGTTTCAATTAATTATTTCGTTTTGACATTGACCCTGAATTTATCACCTTCAAAATCAGGAGAAATGCCTATTCCTGCCCATACAAAAAGTACATGATAAATAGTTGATTATGGACATTGCGCCCAACATAAAAATGATTCTTATTCTAGCCTGTGAAACGCACATTAAAAGCACTGAGAGTCATCTTTTTGGGGGGATTTGTTCTGTAACTTATGAAAATTCCATAATCATTTCAATTCTTATGTATTTTCTTGTTTTGGGAATATTTGTTATGTATTTCCTTGTTTTTTATTTTCTACAGCATTTGTGGGTTTTTTTAATTGGAAATTGTCACAGCCCACTTTTTCTACCATAATTTGAGTAGAATTAATCAATCAAAGTGATAAAATAGTAAAAATAGTCAAGTTTTTATGAGTTTCACCACAAAAGCACTGTTTTCCATAGGAAATGCACACAAAATCACAAAATATTACTGTCCCCTTTTGTGATTGAAATTGAGGGTCATTGTCAGAACAAAGTAATTAATTGTAACATATCTTGCAAGCACGTATAGATTAATTCCAGTATATAACATTCACACTATAAAAAGCTTTTGTGTTTGTGAAAGAATCACAAGTATATCATGCCATAAAACACCTGTCTGTATGTAATTTGTAGTTAACAAATTTACAGCTATTTTTAGAAGCACTTCAAGGTCAAGGGTACAGTATAACATTCATGATCAAATTGACACTAAATCTGAAAGAAGAGCACAAATAGTTTAGAACCTTAATATGTTAGGCTGTCAGCTTTCATAATTCTTGAGATATTGCTCTGTGAAAAGTCTTTCGAAACACATATTATGTGCAGTGCAATGAGGAAAATGGAGCGACTTATTGTTTTTGTCAAATTTTGGATTAAATTTCAAGGTCATTAATATGTAATAAAAGTGTTTTGTGGTATATATTACTAAAATATGTATAGCAGACTACCCCTACTGCAAATATCACGGGGCTATGGCTTTTCATCTTGAAAGCATGGACATTTGAAATATCCTCTAAACCCAATATGTGATATTACATGGGAATTTGGCCGTTTACGACCATTTTCAGTGGGGTAAATTTACCATTGAACATTTCGGTAGCAAAATTTCTTTGGTAACCCAAGATAGTATAGGTCAATGTCTATCAATACAAAAAAATTGATGCCATTCCTAGGTGGGACGAAGGGTGATCCGTGACCTTGAATTTGGCACATTTTTCATTTTTGTCAACTTTGAGGGCGCTCTCCGTAAAAATGGTGGGCACGAATCCGCTGATTTTTTTCAAAATTACTGAGCAAGTCAAAGCCTTCAACAGCATAATATTTTAGAACCTAAGGTGATGAAATGTGGAAGATATTAGCCTCTAAATATGCATTGAATTTTTCGAAATTAACATTTAACATCATTTTCGGTGACCTCGTGCACGTAAACGAAAAGTCAATTTCGCGTCATAGTCACTTTTTCTTGCAGAGACTATAAAGTTCTTCCAATTTCCAGATAATGAACGCTTTTGCATAAATATCCATGCTACCACAATCAATCAAAAATGCATAATTTTCTTTTAACTAATATTTTGGATTGCGCATCGGTTGCTATGTGAGGCTGTATCTTAGCAACCAATTGACCTTGGGGCAAAATATTTTGGGATTTTCCGTCAGACACTTTGGGGAACATTTGGTGCGATTTTAAAGAAAATCGGAGGGGGTCGGGTGACAAGCACTGGATGATTTGACATGGATTGACCCATGTAGATTGTACATAACACAGCTAATTATGTGTACAAGTAAGTTATAATTCTTTGTGTGCCAAATGAAAACCCTGTGTGCTGCGTACATATATCTGAGACCACACCACATAAAGGGCTTTGGGAATACATTCTGTTTTAATGAAAGTGTATATGGCCTTTTTTACGATCAGTGGTGTAACTTTTGTACTCAGAGGGTCAAAATTTCAAACAAGATATTTTTTCATTATTCTGTTTGATTCCTGTTGGAAAGTATTCAAATTTTTGAAAAAATAACATTTCAGACCTTAAAGCTGAAGAGTTATTGGTGTAATTTAAGGAAAACCCTGGCACCTGAAGTAAATTTAAGCAAAATTTTGTTTTCATGAATTGCACCATAATGACAAAACTCTGTAGTCAAACTTCACCATGCAAAGTTTATATGGTTAACAACAATATATAGTTTGTGAATCAAAACTATTTGGGGGTTGAATATAAAGTGATTTCAAAAAAAAATACATGAGATTTATAAATTTTTGGTAAAAATACCAATTGACATGCAATTTTTAAGATTTTAACTATTTATTGGAGGGCAAGCCAGGTCAAACTCTATACTATAACAAGTCTTTAAGAAGGGCTACCTTCCTATGTAGGTTAAATGAAATTCCAATCATTTCTTTAAATCTTGGATTTTTCACACATGGATGTTTCGGAGGTGACAGTTAACATAATAGAATGTTTCGGAGGTGACATTAATATTAACGCTCAGTTTTTTTGAGAATAAGTGACAATAACACAAAAACTTCTTCTTTTTATCAATGCTTTTAATAATTATAACTCGAGAACAAGAAATTAACTCCTGTTTCAAGCAGATAAACCACACAGAACAAGTGTTTTTTTACACTTCATTAATTAGCATGGGTACCGGTAGTTTGCCTTCCATTTGGACGAAGGTTTTAAGCTAAATATTGTAATCTGAAGAAACATGGCATTCCATTTTCTACCTTAAATTGAGATGAGGGTGTGAGATCATTTTAGTAATGTTTCTTTGCTCTCAGAACGTTTTATTCCACAACACCAGGGAAGAATCACTTCGTTTCGGAGGTGACATTCAATGTTAACATTGTGTTGAAATATTCATTTACAGTAAGAATATGACGGACATAAGCTAGATATTGTAACCTGAAGAAACATGGCTTTCCATTTTCTACCTTAGATTGAAATGAGGGTGTAAGATCATTTTAGTAATGTTTCTTTGCTCTCAGAACATTTTATTCCACAACACCAGGGAAGAATAACTTTGTTTCAGAGGTGACATTCAATGTTAACATTGTGTTCAAGTATTCATATAGTGTATGCCCCCCCCCCCCCCCCCCCCAATTTACAATTAGACTTTGGCATTGATAGCACCCAACATGATTAAATCAGCTAAAATCTACTTTGGGGTCTTAAATTATAACATCTTAGCTCTATTTTGCAGAAAGCCCCAGTCAATTTGGTTAAGTGGTCTCAAAGAAATGTGGATTGTTATAAAGGATGTCAGGAGTCTGATTCTTCCAAGTTTAGCACTTGGATGCTCTTGGAACTGCATATTAATGTGTAAACACAATATACAGAACTTGGAGGGAAGGGATTCCTGACATGCTCTACAAAAATTCTCATTTCTCTTTGACCTCTGAAGCAAATTGAATGGGGTTTTCTGCAATGTGTGGGCAATGAGTTATATTTTCAATCCCTCAAATTGTATTTTAGATTGATTCACTATCTTTAAAGTTATCGTTGTGGAGGGTACCATTGTAATTTTTTGGTGGGGACATAGGTTATGAATGCCAACAGCAAAAATTCTTATTTGACTTGTATTATGTTTTTGTTTGCACATAGTATTATAAATAGATTAATTCAAGGATGTTCATGAATTCTTCATCATTCTTGATAGCCACCATACAAATGTCATAATACTGGTGAAAGGTATTTTGTTCATCTGGGATAAATTTTCTATAATACCAGATGCATTTAAACTATTGACATTACTAAAATGTATTTTATGTATCTTTCTGAATTGCTTGAAAATTACCAGCAAATCATATATATTAGTCACTTTTGAGAGTAAAAAGTATAAGATAAGAAAAAATCATTTTATTGTTTTGGAGGTGACACAACACAGAGACAACCCAACTTCTCAGGTGTTAACTAATATATTGTGAACATTCATGTCTTTCCTCATGGCTTTAATTTTCAAATATAAGCTCTTTCTTTCAGTTCTTACTTGTTATTTTGTTTAGTTATTCTCTTTCATGATAGTGGATACCAGCTCATATTTTGTTTTAGATTGTAATTCATACTAATCTTTAGCAAGTTTTTACAGTTTGGTTAAGACAACAGTTTGTGTTTCCCAGCTGAAGAGAGCAGCATAATGCTTTTGTGTGAACTTATGGGGATTTTTTTTTTTTTTAAAGTTATTTTACCCATCAACTTCTCAGAAGGTCCCGGACACAAACTGGTCTCAAATAACCCTATAAGGGACCGAAAAAGGACAAGTTCACCTCAATAGACACGAGGGTTGAGTAAATACAGCAATATTAGTAAAACACATCAGTGAGAGTTTGAGGAAAATAAGGCAATCTGTTCCAGAGTTATGAATTTTTGAAGTTTCTGCTCAGTCAAAGCTGAATGAGAAGACTTCTATAGCTTGTGATGTCACACGTGTATAAGGATATAGAGAAAGTATCAAGAAAATTCAACATATTTTCACTTTCTTGCATACATGTAACAAAAGAACACTTGACTTCCCTCTTTTGGAAGGCATTGTGAATAATATTGCCCTAACATACATCAGCAGCAAGTTGAAGAAATGTGCACTTTTTTTCAAAAAGTAAAGTTTTGTGAAATTCATTTATATTTTCTTTATATCGTTGTATGCATGTGACATCATACACTGTCGTAGTCGTCTCATCCAGCAGTGATTGCATAGATACTTAAAAAAAACATAACTTTTGAATGGATTGTCCAATTTCCCAAACTTTCAATGATGTGTTCTACTAATGTTGTTGCAGTCACTCAATCCACATAATGTATGTATATGAAGGTGGACTTGTCCTTTAAGAAACCATTTTCTTTTCCTTGAAATTCCAGTACTTAAAGCCAAATTCTAAGATAAAACATAATAACAAAACAAGGTAAACACGTCATCAAAATTATATTGAGATAGAACTACAAATCTTTTTTTTTTTTTTTTTGATCTTTCCCTTTCCATTCCTGGGGACTTGTTCCTCTGTTCACTTTAGTTGTCAGATAACTTCAATAATCTTAAAAAATACAATGTCATAAACAGTTGGTTCAACTTGGAAAATGTAATAATTATTGTCATATTTAAAAAAAAAATCACATAATTTTGTTTATAATTACCACGTTGTACATGGAAAAACAACAACTAAGAATTCAAGAACAAGTTGTGCACCAGCTATAGGCATGTGGCCTTTTTGTGGAGTTTGATTATTTTATGATTTTTTTAAGATTGTGGACTAGGGCATGCATGAACTGCCACATGTATCACTTTGGTATCAAGGGAATTCTGGTGAGCTAGGTATATCTACAAAAGTCACTTCTACTGTGAAGATTTTGTAGATATTAAATGTATTTGAAAATGTTAATAGATAGTGAAAAGGAACTGAAGTCTTGCCTTTCACTATCACATAACAATATGGTGTTAACAAACAATGTCGCCTCCGAAACACAAGAAAAAGCAACCTACATGGAAAGCTGTGATTGGTAAATCTTCACAACTAAATTGCTTAAATTGGAAATCAAGCTTCTAAGATGAAAGCATCTATACAGTATATACCAAAAGAAACTTTGCGTTAATCAACATTAACGTTTCATTAACGCAAGCGGTTTCACCTGAATCGTTAGTAACGCAAAGTAACGATCGGGAAAATTAACGTTTGTAGTAACGATGAGTAACGATGAGTAACGATGAGTAACGATCCCTCACGCAAATTAACGATGTTTCGTTAAAATTAACGATAGGTAACGCAAGAACTCACACGAGATTTTGGTTTTGTAACGAGACCTGGTGAAAGGACGACGTAGCCCCTGCCGAGTGTAGCGATTTAGCGGAGTCTTTTCGCGAATCGAATCACGATTTCGCGAATGGTTTATTTGCGACCGGCGTCACCAAAAACGCACGCCGGGCCACCAAAAAAAGCCGGATGTTTGCCTTCAGTTTTGAAAATGAACAGCGGTAACTATCGGCTTCGTAAGCTCAGGCCTCGAATTAACCGACGGCCACCGACGGCCATGGCCGTCGGTGCCCCTCTCGTTGGCCGCAATGCCTTTTGTTTTTTGATCAAAGTTACGGCCAAAAAAAAAAAAATGTGCCCTTTTTCTTGAGGCCGTGGTGCCCTTTTAGAATGAAAGTTATTATTCATGACGTATGATATGCCCTTTCTCAAAGTCTCTTTAATAAGCTTGAACAACTTTCCTGATCTCAAATATCATACCTTCAGTTCACTCGCGTCCCGATGTATCTGATTCAAACTCAAAGTATTTTTCCGAGATGTACGAGACGACGTGTACGTACACGTACATGTACGCCCGACCGGCTTTTACCGTCCCGACTGCCTCCGCAGCGCAGCGGCCGCGAGTACGAGTATGTACTAGCTAGGCAGCGCATATTCAGATAGAGTAGAGTGAACTCCAAGTTCACCAAGAAAAAAGAAAAATCCCACGATGCCAAGGGGTGCCAGACTGGGGAATGGGGAGGGATGGAGAGAGAGAGAGAGAGAGAGAGACCAATCAACAGAAGAAACCGCGCGTACTGGCGCATTCTTGGAGGTCATGAACTGTCTGTCACAGACTACTAGTAATCATAGCAATCTACACGCGCACGCAAATTCCTTTGCCTTGTGGTTTTGCCAGCCAGCTGTCGGAATGTGCTTTGAAGTTTCATGGCAGCCTGGCCTGGCTGGCCTGAAAGGGTGTCGAGTTTCAATCAATACCTACTGTTGTTTTATTCCTGTTTTAAAAAATGTTGTTTCACCTGATAGAAACGCGGAGATCGGGAATGTGTTACAGCTGTAGGGAAGAGGTTTTTGTTGTGTGTTGCACTTTGTGTGTGTGTGTGTGTGTGTGTTTGTTTTTCTCGGTTTGTTTTTCTTCTTTCTTTTTTCATAAACACCAAACATGCCCTTTCCAATGTGGCCTTGGTGCCCCTCTGACTGGCCTCTTGGAAAAAGTGCCCTTTTCTAAATGGCCTTGCCCCTCCAAAATCCTATTTCGAGGCCTGTAAAGCTGCTAGATTAAATGTCAGATGTTTGCTCTTAATTTTGGAAATGAATAACGGTAATATTCGACTCCGTATTATACAAAAATAAATGTCGGATGTTTGCTCATACTTTTGGAAATGAATAATGGTAAGATTCAGCTCCGTACGGTGCTGAAATTAATGTCAGATATTTGATTTTGCGTTCGGAAATGAATAGGGATAAAATACGGCTCCGGAAGATGCTGAAATAAATGTCGAATGTTTGCTTTGACGGTCGGATATAAATGAAAATGAATTTCAACTCCGTATACGATGATAAAATAAATGCCGGAAGTTTACTTTTACGTTCGAAAGTAAATAATAATAATATTTAGCTCTGGAATATGCTAAAGTAAATGTCGAATTATCCCTTTGGCGTTCGGAAATGAATAACAATAATAATAAACTTCGTACAACGATGAGATAAATGTTGGATGTTTGCTTTTACTTTCGAAAGTGAATAGCAATAACATTCGGCTCCAGAAGATGCTGAAATAAATGTCAGATGATTGTTTTTACGTTCGGAAGTGAATAACAGTAATATTTTGCTCCATACGATGCTAAATAACTGTCGGATGTTTGCTTTTAAATTTCGAAATGAATAACAGTAACATTTAAATGCGTTTGATGGTGAAGTTAATGTTTGCTTTGACGTTCGGAAATGAATAACAATAGTATTCAACTCCGTCCGATGATAAATAAATGTCTGATGTTTACTTTTATGTTCGAAAGTAAATAGCAATAACAATCAGCTCCGGAAGATGCTAAAATAAATGTTGAATGTTTGCTTTGGCGTTCGGAAATGAATAACAATAGTATTCAACTCAGTACGATGATGAAATAATTGCTGGATCTTCGCTTTTACGTTCAAAAGTAAATGGCAATAACATTCAGCTCCGGAAGATACTAAAATATATGTCGAATGATCCCTTTGACGTTCGGAAATGAATAACAGTGATATTCAGCTCCGTACGACGATGAAATGCCGAATGTTCGCTTTTACGTTCGAAAGTAAATAGTGCTCAATAACATTCGGCTTCGGAAGATGCCAAAATAAATGTCAGATGATTGCTTGAACGTTCGGAAGTGACAAGCAGTAACATTCTGCTCCATAATTAAGATGCTAAAATAAATATCAGACATTTGCTATAGATTTAACATTTCGAAATGAATAACAATAACATTCAGTTGCGTTTGATGGTAAATGTAATGTCGGATGACGTTTGAATGTGAAAAACAGTATAACATTCGGCTCCGTACGATGCTGAAATATGTCAGATGATTCATTTCACTTTCGGAAGTGGACAGCAGTAACATTCGGCTCCTTCGATCATAAAGTAAATGTCGGGTGTTTGCTTTTGAATTTGGAGATGAATAACGGTAATATTCTGCTCCGTACGATGCTAAAATAAGTAACAGATTGTTGCTTGTACATTATGGAAATTATAAACGGTATCAATCGGCTCAGTTAGATGATAAAATAAAGAGCGGATGTTTGCTTTCACGTTCGGAAATGAATAAGGATGATATTCAGGTCCGTAAGATGATAGAATGAATGTCGGTTGCTTGGTTTTACATTCCGGAAGGTGTTAAAATACTTATAAATGTTGAATATTTGCTTGAATTTCCACCAGAAATAAATAACGGTAATTTTTTGGCTCTTTACGATGCTAAAACAAATGTCAGATGTTTACAATGTCTGCAAATGCTCCCACTTTCTCATTTCAAACGTAAATTTTGACCAATTTAATAGGCATCAACTTTCATAATAATCTATAAGCCTATTTGCGAAATCTTAGAACTCAGAATAACGGTATAAGATGATTAAATTTTCTCCTTATTTTAGACGTGGGTACCTGTATCACTTCAGTAATACTTGATATTTATTTTTCTATGTTTAGTAGGACCGATAGTTTTGCTTGTTTTTTTTTTCTTTTCGGGCCACCAAAAAATAAAAATCAATCATTTTGGTGGCCCGATCGGGCCACCGAAATAAAAGTTAGTGTGGAGCCCTGGCCTTTTGTGGATAAAGTGTCTTGCTTAAAGGCAAATATCGGGCTTCGAGGGGATTGAAACCGCAAACCCGTACCATGGCTAATTGATTCAGATTTTACTTAAGTACATGTACTTGAAGGTCAACTTTAGATAGACTTTTTTTTTTTTGCGATACAGCTGGGGCTCCATGCGCATTCATTTACAACAACAGTATAATCGGAAGACGAGCAGAAAGAATGTCAGCACCAGGAGTAATCGCACCGGGCCGAAAGGGGAAAAGGAAAAGTATATCCTGAATCTTACCCCCCCCCCCCCCCCACATCGACAAGAAGACAAATGAAAAAAAAAAGAAAAGAAAATGAATGGAACCACATGACGCATAATTTTGGTAAATCTGCGGGATATTCGTTATTTCATTTTGCTGTGTTCAAACTATACACCAGTATAGCTTTTCGAGTGTGATCTTAATGCGTATGAATGTTCTATGGACTTTAAGTTTATAATGCGAAAGAGGGTAACTATATAACAATCAACGACATTGATAACGCCAAACAATAGGAAATTTCAGAGTGCAAGAAAAATAAGACGTCCCGGAAGTACGCCAGACATCATAATTGCTTTTTTTGTTCCTTTCTAGCTCCACAGCATCACCTAGGAAATCGACTTTGACCAAGAACAAAAGCGCGTCCCTCTTTTCTTCCTGGGCAATTACCCCGGACCCTTCCCCTGGCCCTAATCCTAACCATAACCCAAACTCCTCACCCTAAACCTAACCCTAATCTTTACTCTAACCTTACCATTAACCAGTATTTAGCGGGGGAGGGGGGGGGGTAATTGCCCTCTGGGGTTAATTGCCCGGATTAGGTTGCAACACACAACAAAAACCTCTTCCCTGGCCCTACACCTTCCCGATCTCCGTGTGTTGTCAGGTGAAACGACATGTTCAAATACAAGAATAAAACAACAGTAGGTATTGATTGAAACTCGACACCCATTCATGCCAGCCAGGCCAGGCTGAAATGTAACTTTAAAGCACATTCCGACAGCTGGCTGGCAAAACCACATGGCAAAGGAATTTGCGCGCGCGTGTGGATTGCTCAATAAAATTGGAGGGCCTGGGAGCGGGAAAACAAGGGTGATTACTGAGTAGTCTGTGAGTTATCAAAAGCAGACCTTTCGAACAATTGCAAACGTCATGATACTATTTTGTCTTCCTTTTGGACTGAAGAAAAAAATCACAAAGACGAGTTGAGTACACGTTGTATCACAATTTTTTACATAGCCATGCAAAACGATTACTACACTCATGTTATGACAAGAAGAATCAATATTCCAAGACAATATTTATACAAAGCAGCCTCGGGTACTGACGGTGACAAGAAACGCCACGCATTCACAATGCACGTTGGGGAGCAACAGGGAGGTGGGAAGAGACTCGTCCCGCCTCCCTGGGAGCAACATGGAGTTGGCAGGGAGGGGTGATCCTGGAGTTTGTGAGAACTTCCCGATACTCCGTGACAACAGGGAGGTGGAAGAGACACTCCACCTCCCTGGTGACAACACGATTGTGACGATCTCAAAGCATGGACCCTACCACGCCCAGCAAATCTGCGTGCTACTTCTCAAAAATTTGAAGGAACTTTGTCTCTGATCTGTTGAGTTGTTTTTGCTGAATATCAGGAGCTTTTCATGCCTGACGTTCAAATGGATGGTTGCCAAAAATTTCATAATCTATAAATCTCTCAGTAATTTATTTTAGGCTGTTGATGCTGCCGTAAAAACATTAGAAATTTCATAGGAACTAGTCAGGATAAAGACAAAAAAATCTCCGCACAAAACAAATACAAGTATCTTTTATTGTCATTGGTAGTCAAATTTGTGTTATACAGATACATTGTATGATTAAAGCAATAGGCATAGTATTAACTATTGTATTACACGTAGTAACACTTTCATGGTAAGTTTGACGTTTAAAAAATCGCAGGAGAGTTTTTTTTTTTTTTTTTTTTAAGGAGTGCAACCATTTCTAAACGTGAAGGCATGATAAATGAAAGGAGAAAAAAAAAGAATCAACGTTTGTAATCCTGGGTCTTCGACTTGAGCTATCTTTAATTAAACATTCCTTCTCTGTTCATCTCCAAGACCCCAGACTGTTCATGACCTCCGAGAATGCGCCAGTACGCGCGGTTTCTTCTGTTGATTGGTATCTCTCTCTCTCCACCCCTCCCCATTCCCCACTCTGGCACCTTGGCATCGTGGGATTTTTCATGTTTCTGGGTAAACTTTCATGTGAAGCGTGCCTATCAAGTCACCACTTGACTCACCTGCTGGCAGTGTAATAATGCGAGCAGAAAGTGGTAGACATTTTCTTCTGCTGCAGCTACTTTTACTGCCGAAATACTCGGCTTTGTCACCACACACTACCACCAGTTATTCGGCGAGACACACGTTGTGTATTGGAATATAAATGGACTTTTGCACCTTCCTGAATTGAGTAAGTGTCTGACCGTTGTTGAAATCGTGACATCGCTAACGTTAGACAGTCGGCGTTAGTTTTAGGCTTGCGTATGCGTGATTTCATGGGTTCAATGTCCGATGGAATATGTTGGCTGTGGGGAAAAATGTGGCTTCGAAATTTTTGCTTGCCCGATTCCATTGACTGCGCCCATGAGTACAAATTTGACGACCATGACAATACGACATTGCCAGGGGAGTTCTGCTCAACTACAAAATCTTTTCGGTATTTGATATCGCTATTTAAATGCCTTCCGCCGGCAGGAAATTGTCCGTAGTAAATATTACGAACGACAGTTACTTAACCGAGGCATCTCCGAGTCTCGCAATTTCCGAGATTTCTTGCCAGTCCACATGACAAGTCCGCTAACGCAAGATCTAAAAATTAACGCACAGTAACGATCTGTAACGCACAGTAACGATCTGTAACGATCTGTAACGATCATTCACGCACGGTGATCGTTAATTTTGTAACGCAGAAAGATTAACGCAGTACCGATCGGCGCTTGCGTTACACGTAAATTTAACGCAAAGTTTATTTTGGTATATACTGTATGTTTACTTAACTAAAGCAGGAGAATTGATCTTGATTACAATATCATATATACAACAGATGGGTGTATTTTGTGCATTCTCTTTGTTAAAAAAGTGAAAAAATGTAAATTTGCCCTAAAACGTACAGTATAGTAATAAAAATAAGAGTGAGAGTGTGTTAGTTGATTTCTCCACTTTGAGACTTATGTTACTAAAATAGATGAAACCATTGGTGTACATGATATGGTTTCTCTTCAATAGAAATGAGCAAAAACTCTTGTTAACAGTGTTTTGTCACCTCCGAAACAGTAATTCTTAGTTTTTATTAGATCTTTTATTAATCTCTAGAAAATTCTCACTTCCTGTTGCCATATTACTATTTTCATCCAAAAGAGATTCCTGTCAATTGGACAGAATCAAACAAAATTGCTTTGTCTTCGAGAAATTATCAAATATAATACACTTGTTGTTTCGGAGGTGACGATTGTTTCGGAGGTGACAAGTGTTAACGGAAAATTGTAAATTGCTCCGAAATGAAAACAACAGGCTATATTTCTACTACCTTCCTTCAGAGATAATGTGAGGGGATATGTTACATTTTTGTAAATGTAATGTATAACTGATGTCAAGAATAAAAAAATCAAATACATAAATCTGTTGTCTCGGAGGTGACAGAAAAGTTAACGGAAAAGTTGCATAAATTTATAAACACTCACCAAAAAATAATAAGCTATTTGAATCAAATAATCTTTGGATTGAAGTTAAGTCAGATTGATTACTATTCTGTTTTGATGGAAATTAGCAAAGTTGAATTTTATAATTGTGAGCAAGAGCTAACTCAAAAGAGGGGTTAATTGTTAACGGAAAATGTCACCTCCGAAACATAAAGTTTGGACAATTTCAGTCTTTAAAGAAGACAAAGCAGAACCTGGTAAACATAATAGCTCTTAATGTTGGATACCTGTCTATCACCACAACAACAAAAATAATGAAAAGGAATAAACAATTTGATATGCTAGGTCTGACAAAAAAACCATGTCAGAGTGCATACACCAAAAGTGTTGGATTTCAAGCATGTAAGTGCATGCCACATCTGAAAGAAAAAGAGAGGAAAGTTCATTAAGGTACCCAAGGCAGACATTGTGGGTGGTAAGTTTATGAGAAAAAATAATGCATATCTGTCAGTGTATAAGAAAGTTATACACCAATTAGTGCCAAAACCGTGTTTTACACCACTGATTGTAAAAATGGCCATATTGCACTTGGGGGTCACAAATCTGCTGTAAAGCAAGAAATGTTTGTGGCATGAAATTTTTACAAATTGGAGCAGACAGCCTTTTTGCAACATGAAATTTTTTGCGATTTGCCACATGGCATTTAATGCATAAAAAATCTTGTAGACGAGAACTTTTTATGCGCATTTTAATTTTTGGCTCGCGCAAAATTAAAATGCAAAATAACATTTCTGGTTTTGCAGTTTTGCAATACTTTATTTGTATTGTTTGTTCCTTGTCTTGACCCTATGACCATAGGAGGCTGAACAGTACAACTCAAGCTCAGGTGGTGTTGATTTGTATGATGATGTGATCACTGCTCCCTCAGATGGAGGCAAATCATCCCAGAGTGTAAGTTTGCAGAGATTTCTCCGAATTGTTTAATTTGATTTTTTTTTACCTTTTTTTTTTGGGGGGGGGGGGGAGATAATATGCACGGCATGGCACCATGATATGCAGACCTCCCAACCATCTTGAATTGGAGGAAAGAATCTTGGAATTTGGAGGAAAGAATCTGAATTTTGCCCATTTCTAGCTCTTGTTTCAATGACAGCTCCCTATTTTTCTTGATGATTTTACTTCACACTCCTCTAAGGGAGCTGCTCTTTCTTTCCTACTTTTGAGCCAAATCATCCCTATTTTTCAATCAGAAAGGTTGGAAGGTCTGCATATTGGTATTGGCAGAAGCTTGTAAGCAGGTTTGATACCACTGATGTTGCCCCTTACTGCATAAGGGGCAACAATAGATTACTTTTGTGAGCTGTAGCTCATGTGTTGCATGTACATCTGTACATGCATTACATTTTCTTAAACCGTATACCTCTACATGTAATTTACATCTGTCTTTGTAATGTTTTATTGGACTGAATAATTATGATAATGATGATAATAATAACCAAAGTTGATATTGTTAATTGTACAAGTATTGTACATGAACATGTATGAAATTGATATTGACGTACAAGTATTGTATATATGTAATATTTCACCCTACTTACACCACACAACAGATCTCTGGTGGGGGCGACGCCTCCAAGGGTAGGCGGTCATCCTCGGACCATCACCATTCTGGACATCAGGGCGGCTACTCTGGCAAGAGAGTTTCCCTGTATGTGGGCAATCTAACTTGGGTAAGGCCACCCTCCACTGAACATAGTTGATGCACATGGCAATTTGTCTCTTGAATGACAAGGTGTAACTTTTTATCTGAATTTCATGTTGTATGAGGATTGATGTATGCATATTGATGTTAATCAAGGGAAAGTGTATTGATACCTTCATACTTGTCATTACACTTCGTCTTTTGACCACATACTCTCCTCATTGTTGTTTTGTCTGAATGACCGATGGGAAGCTGATTGTGATATTTCGTGTGTTAAAGGGATGGCACACTATTGGTGGAGATGAGAATTGGGCTTTTAACTTTTTGCGAGATACCAAAAAAAAACACTTATGAAATAGTACAGAGTATACCATTTTAAGAGGAATCCAAAGTTTATTTGATGAAAATCGGGTTTATAATGACTGAAACATCCAAAAGCAAAGTAAAACAAAGCGATCGTATTAAAAGGTGGGTCCCACACTTTATTGGAATCACTCTGGTTTGGATATCTCAGCCATTTCAAAGCCAATTTTCATCAAATAAATGTTGAATTCCTCATGGAATTACATGCTCTTTTATAATTCATAGGAGGTTTCTCATTATCTCACCAAAAATGTTAGAAACTTCAAATTAGGTCTCAACCAAAACTATACAATCCCTTTAAGCTTGTCTTGGTATACAATACCATGACCATGTAGTCCTGAATAAAAATGACCAGTATTATTCTTTTAGCAGTAGCGTTAATTATGAAATCTATACTGTAGCCCAGATTACCACAGTGTTCACTTTATTCTTTCATCCAACTTTCTTTATTCTTTGTTCATTTTTCAGTAGTGAATATTGTTCAATCAATTTTGACACTGTGGTTTTCTTTAGTGGACCACTGACAGAGATCTCACTCAAGCCATCAATGAACTTGGGGTCAACGACCTCCAGGACATCAAATTCTTCGAGAACAGAGCCAACGGTCAATCCAAGGGCTTTGCTGCGGTGCACGTTAGCTCCGAGACCTCCTATCGTCTCCTGATGAACAACCTTGGCAAGAAGTGAGTAGTGTGCCCTCCTCTCAGATAAACTGACTGACTTTTGATCCAAATGCATTATTGTTGCATTACAGTACCAAAATGTGATGTCAAAGCTTTTTGTTGCCATGGAAACTGGTTCTAAACAACCTCTCCTGGGCCCATATCATAAAAGTTAAAATGATAGCAACTCTAGCTAGAATAGCAACTTCCGGTAGCAACAGCCAACTAGGAACCTTGATTCTTGTTGTTACCATGACAATTGCCATTCCAGCAAGAGTTGCCATTATAGCAAGTTTTTTATGAGATGGGGCCCTGGTCTAAGTGTTTATGGGCACACCTGGTTCCCATTTCAGCTAAGAGATTGTGACATCATCACTTCAGTACTCTATTGCAGGGCATTTGCATGACAGTCGTTGGACAAATTGTGGACCACTTGTTGGGTACAGTAGTTGCAGGACATTTTCAGATGTCTGGCCTCTGCCCACAAAAAAAAAACCCCACCAAAAACAATAGAATTCTTCCTCTAGTTTGTGGGATTATGAAGAATGCAGAATCTTTACACTTAACATAATGACACACCTGCTTTGAGCGGGATAGGAGGGCTGTGTAATTGATTTCTATTTTCTTATACTGTACGAGCTGAAATTTTCACGTACAGATATTTTCGCGAGTTTCTACTTTGAGGACATTTTCGCGTGTTGTTAATTTGGCGGTTGCGGGGGTCTTACTGAACTTACTTATTCGCGTGTTGTTATTTTCATGGTTCAAAGGCGATTCGCGAAATTCGCGAAAATAAAACCACTGCAAAAATTTCAGCTCGTACAGTATGGCATGGTATGAAAATACCCGAATTATGCAAAGAAAAATTGATATAAGAGGCTGTTGGCAAAATTGATGCCAAAGTTAGAACCCAAGAAGAATGAAAATTGATTATTTCCCACAATTGACTGTTCTCAGAGCAAAAGTGTTGGACTGAGACAGGGAAAGTGAAGAAAATGCGTAGAGTACGAGAAGAGTTCAGTTATTTATTACTACAACCCAAGCTCATACATATTTTGAACATGAGGTAGTTCAATATTTGGATTGTGTCTCAGTGTAGTAATACTAAGGAAAAACAGGATTGACAAGGTGTAAACATACTTCTGATTAGCAGAAAACTTTGATCACTTTAATAAAGAGTCACATGTTTACTCCTTCTTTAGCTTCACAGCTTCGCCAAACTTTCTTGTTTGGCTGGCTGGCTTTTCTTGACTCAGCTGGATGAAGCTGAATTACTTTTTTCATGCAACAACGAGCTACTGGATGCTGAGAGGTCCTTTGGAATGGACAAAAGCTAGTCAGTCAAATTTTCACATTGTCTGAAGCTCATAAACCAACGTTTACTGTAACTTACTGTGAACTTCTGCTCTTACATTTTGTTTGTCCAACCAGAGAGCTACATGGCCAGATGCCTGTGGTCACTCCTTACAGCAAGCAGAACTTTGGACAGTTTGACCAAGCTTCCAAGAAAGGTAATGAAATCTGCGTAGCTTTGTGTCCTAAAGCAAAGCAGCTCTAAGAGTCTTAACAAGGATTTGCTAATCATTGTGTTAGTTTTAGTGTATCACTTGACACTTAGTTTTTTTGTAGGCCATGGCACCAAAGCAAAGCCTCACATTCTAGGGAACCTTTAATTTTCGTGCTTGAATGATTACTGAAAGTATTGATGTTGCATGTAAGGTGAATGACTGTATTACTATTGGTATCAGAAAGAAATGTCTTATTGCTAAGTGTGTGTAAAGTGTTTTTTGAAAGTTTCATCAAGTTGCTGTTTGATGAAGGGAGAAATTATTTGAAATACAGCAGCAATATTTTACTGTTACCTTACAAAGCAGAGTTCCTTAATATGATATCACTTTGTTGTGCTGACAGTAGTTACTCTAAATTCAGTGCAACCAAAGAGTTATAGACCAGCAAAGCTGATGAATAGCAACTTTGAAGACTTGGCTGATCGTAGATGAGTAGTATAAGTCCTGTATTCTTGTCATAGGTATTGATAAAATGTTTTTGTAGTCATACCTGCCAGTCAGACAGTTTGTGTGTCAAAGGGATTGTGTTGTTTTGTTTAAGATGGGGCTTCAGGTTTCTGATATTTTTTTGTGAGATAATGAAAAACCTGTCATGAAATATGAAAGAGCGTACAACTCTAAGAGAAATTCAAAGTTCATTTGATGAAAATTGTTTTTAAAATTGCTGAGATGTCCAAAACAAATGGGTCATAAATGGTGGTATCCCCCTTTTAGCACCATTTTGGTTTACTCTGTTTGTTATATCTCAGTCATTTCAAACCTGATTTTCATCAAATAAACTTTGAATTCCTCTTAGAATTTACACTTTTTGATATTTCAATGGTGGTTTTTAATTATCTTGCAAAAATTTGATATCTGAATATCCTCCCATCTCAGCCAAAACTATGCCATCTCTTATAAGAGTTGATCTTCAAAATATCTTCATGTTGTCTGTATTTTGCAATACTGTGTTTGCAAAGAGGATCGGTCAGTGAGATCTGAGGGAGCTGAATGCCAGCCAGACCATTGCCAATTGAGGTCAGAGGATGAAACTCCCAGCAAGCACTGTTAAAATTTGAAAACATGTTTGTTTCCTGTAACTCTTACGCTTTCCCCCATTTACTCTTCATCAGTGCATGATGGACGTGACTCTCGGGAACACCATAACAACCGGGATGAGCGCTACGGGAACTGGAGAGGTGGGGGTGGTCAGTATTCAACGACACACAATTTTTGCAAACTTCTTTGAGGGAATCTATCTCTCACCTTTCTTTGTGCTGCAATATAAAGTCCATCCACATTGTGTAAGCCAAAGACTTAATTGGAGAGGACTGCAGAGTTCTTAGGCCAAGATGATACTGTTACTGAATATTAGCTTTACTTGTAGCTTGTAAATAGAAGCTGGTTATTGCTCCAGCAGATACACTTACCTTGTAGCTTGTAGTAAGCATTGAATCATGTGAGATATAGGAATGATGCAAGGAGTTACCTGCACAAAGGATGGGCTGAGTGATAGAACTCCTTTTTCATGTCGAGAGGGTAGAAATGATGGCACTGCCATGCTCTAATCTTCAATGTCTTTGTCCTTTTTTTTCCCCAGCTCAAGGTGGCCAGGGAGATGGGCGGGACAACCGAGATTACCGCAACCGTGATGACCGTTACCAGGACAGGAGAGGTGGCGGTGGAGGAGGGAATCAATATGGTGGCCCTCCCCAAAACAACCAGGGACCGCCCCCACCCAGATTCCAGAATCAGGGCCCGCCCCCAATGCACCCTGGGCCACCTCCGCCAATGAACCAGGGACCTCCGCCAATGAACCAGGGACCACCCCCGATTCATCAAGGACCACCCCCTCCCATGAACCAAGGACCGCCCCCTGGTCCCCAAGGACCACCGCCAATGAATCAAGGCCCTCCCCCAATGAATCAAGGACCACCACCAATGAATCAGGGCCCTCCCCAAATGAATCAAGGACCGCCTCCTATGAATCAAGGCCCACCCCCTCAGGTAAGTACTGTATAAGCTGATATTTTCGCAAGGGTTTTATTTTCATGCATTTCGCGAATAACAATTTAACAATACGCAGAAATATTGCAATGCGCTAGGGTAATAGCGCATTTACAATAGCCTTGTCAATTCGCGGGAAGTACATCTCACGAAAATGTATATGACGTCCCCATTTGTGAAAATATCTGTACGCGAAAATAACAGCTTATACAGTAGATGAAGTAACTAATCAGGGTAAAGTGTCTTGACCCAGCCCTAGGAATTTTGCTGCAGAAGATATCATCTCTAACTCATTAGATTGGCAACTCTGACTTTCACCGTATATCCCAACTCTTATATGAATGTAATAGAATTGGCTGATTTTCTTTAGTCTGCATAAAATGCGGGATCAAAGAAGACCCAGAAAATTTTGCCAGTTTGAGACAAGTTAGAAATCTATCGTCAATTTAAGGGTGAGATGTAAGATTAGCGATGCGGAAATGTTGTTTCTTTGACTTGATTGGTCAACCTGACCATCAATAGATGTGTTTTTCAACTCACTTCTGCTGCAGAATTAAGGTTTACAAACAACTTACAGGGAAATCTGGGTAAGCTGCTGTGATTATGGGATTAGAAATGCCTATAGGAAATGAAAAAAAAATACAACTGCTAATGCTTTTGAGCCAGAAACATGTTTCTGTGGAAATGATAAATGCAAAGTCGTATGAAACGGGTTAACCATATCTTGTATTTATGTGTTGTACTCTCATACCCCGGAATGGGGTCGGAAGAGTCGAATAAAATCTAAATCTAAATCTAAATCTAAATCTAGGATCTCCTCGTGCCAACTACTCCAGTTCACAATCCTCACTTCTCAAGTTAAATTGCACAGTGGAGCTGCGCATTGTCAAGGCCTCGCTTTTGACTCACGATAGAGATGATCAACACAGCCAAAACTTCTATGAGCACATTTTGAAATTTAAAAGTAAGGCCTCAATCAGATAGAGGAGAATAAATCTTTTCCAGTGATACTGTAAAACATGATATATTCGCGGCATGAATTTTTCGCGAATTGGAGCCGACAGCCTTTTTCGTGGCATGAAATTTTCGCGAAGTGCCACTGGCGTTCAATGCATATAGTGTAAACAAAGACTTTCGCGTGCATTTTAATTTCGCGAATCTTGGCGCTCACGAAATTGAAGTGCACGCGAAAATTCCTTGTTTTACAGTAACTCCCCTGTAACATCACAAGAATTTTTATTGAAGTTATGATTAAAATATCATGTATTTCTTATTATTTTCTTTGTTTTTAGCAGCTTTGATTGCAAATATCTCAAATTAACAAGAATGGAGTTAGCTTGTTTTGCAATAAAACTCTTTCACTTAGTGCTGGACAGAGTGTAGTGTTTGTACACATATGTGGCATGGGGTGTCTTGTTTATACCGTTCTCATTCTGTTTCTTTGCACCAAACAGGGCCATCCCCAGGGACCACCGCCCCCAAGACCCCCTCCACCAGGTAAGGTTTCTTCATTGATGAGAGATTAATGGAGAAGAGATAAACCAAACCTTCAATGGTTGGGTTGGCCCATCTTTTCACTTTCCCCATCTCCTTTTCTGTCCACATCCCTTTTCTTGATTTCCGTCATCACAAGCCTCTCCCTTTGTTAATCTCACCACCGTGCAAATCTTCAAAAATCAGAAGACAAATTCCTATGGACATGTTAGCTGAAAGATTAGTATACCTGCATATTCAAATCATATGCCTCTAATCTAGTAGAATGAAGCTCGTTCGAAACCAACAGTCAAGGCTTGCCTGACCTAGCAGCACCTGATGCATGCAAACTTAATTGCAAACATTTGAATGCATCAAGTATGTATCAAGAATGGAACAGTTCGTTACCAAGATCTCGATGGAAAATATTAATCAACCAGCTTATACCCCTGCATACATGGAGTGTTTAAAGGGGGTATATAGGAATTATTACTGATAGCTGTGCAATGCTGGATTGTGGACAGCTACTGACTTGATCACATTAGGCCCTTTGCTGCTTTATGGTTATTAGAATTATATATCAGTCTTCTGATCTTTATCTCCAACAGGCTCCAACCAAAAAAAAAAAAAGAAAACATGTTATTCATGTCAGACATTGGGCCACAAACTGCAGTAAATCAGATCACGTTATTAAAGGTACAGACATAGTTTCCTCCACTCATCTTTCTCGTGAACTTCTGATCTGATCTTCTCAGGAATGCCGCCAAGGAACATGCCACCGCCAGGTCAGGGCCCTCCCCCTTCCCAGGGAGCCCCGCCTCCAAGGCCCGGAGGCCCACCCATGCAGGGTCCCCCACCCCATGGACCTCCTCCTCCAAGACCAGGGGTAAGAAAACCCAAACAGAGATGAGACACTGTATACATAGAATATTGCGCAGCGTGTTTATTTTCATGAATTTTGTGAGTTCTGGTGCTATTAGCAAATTTAACAGCACACGAAAACATTAACTGAGATCCCGACATGAGTGCAACGTGTACGCATACATTTCTCCATTCTGTACTTTACTCCACAATCGCGCAATTGTCACTTTCTGATTTGCGAGAAATAGACTCACTCTAGATGTATAAGACGTATACTGTCCATTCCCAATTGTATTACAACACAAGAATCCTCACACAACTTTACTTGTTCTTGCTATTTTGTGAGGAAAGAACAGATTTACTAAACCTTGAGTTCTCACTTCTGTCAATGTCTGTAGTGTAGTAGTGCCATGGCTCTCTTTGTGGGGAGTGATATAGCAAAGTGAATTGTTGAGGAAAATGGAGGCGTATGTGAAGGGTTTGGATTTTGTTGTTTGAATGTTTGAACATTTTTTTTTTGTTCTTTGTGTTTATGTCACCCTTACATTCAGTATTGGAATAAAAAAAGAATACCATCGTCCCTCACCTGTTAACTTTTTATTAATGGAACCTTCATTACAAATGTCGAGTGTATTTTTTTGTTATTATTTTTTGTGTACTCTCCAAATTGAGTCCTCAGCAATGCGAAGTTTCAAGTTTCTCAGGTGTAGTCTGTTATGTAATCTCCATCAATACTTTCTTTATCCACCCAGATGCCCCCACCACCAGGAATGCAGGGTCCCCCTCGTGGGCCCCCGCCCCCATCAGGAATGCGAGGTCCACCCCCTCCCATGGGCATGAGAGGACCTCCTCCGCCAAACATGGACAAAGGCCCACCCAACCAGGGGGTGAGTGACACATGTAATAGCTGTCTTTTCTCATTGATAGTCTTAATCTGGATGCAGTAAACCCACGTGACTGTCTACCTTGGGCAACCAAAATGGAAAGATTTGGGCAAGTAGCAATGGTGAACACTTGGCCAGCTTGATGAATGGGCTAAGTGGGAATGAGCCGGACGTGAGTGTATATCAGTCCCCTACTTAAAGCCAGTACATTTCTCACTCATACCTTGTCAAAGAGAACTGTATTTGCCAGTGTATGACCCACACCCCAATGTTCCAGGTAGTTTACAAGAAAAATTCAAAACTCTCTTGCCTTTCAAATAGCGAGACTATTCCAATGCTGCCAGTGACACAGTTAGTCTTGATCTTTACATCAGCATGTTCAATTCAGAATTGAGTGAAGACAGAAATGTATGGGTTAGAAGAAAGCTGAACGTATTTTACGATTATTTTTTTTTCTTTTTTCCAGCCACATGGTGGAATGCCGCCGCCTCGCATGCAGGGACCCCCTCCTCCAAATTCTGGGCCCCCAGGCCAGGGACCGCCCCCGGGACCAAGACCAGGTTAGTAGTACCTGTCACTTTCTACGGCAGCTCCAGCTATGAATGTAACACTGGTACTGTAAAAGTTGTTATTTTAGCATACAGATATATTGAGAATTAGGAGATCACGCACAGTTTTGCAAGATGTTGTGTTTTCGATTTGACACCATCTGTCTGTTTATTCTACTACACGATACTTCAGGCGATGAAGCTCAAGTGTTGATATTTTTTGCTTTTTGGTAAATCGGTGGCCCATCAGTGAATCGCCAAATTTGCGAAAACAACAGCGTTTGCATTAGTACAATTTGATAGGAAGCCTAGAAATGAGGAAACAATTATTTACATAACATGAGAGTGGTGAGAGATCAAGGGGCAAGTGCAAAGGTCACATTATTTTTTTTTTTTTTAAATTTCCAGTCATTCATGAATTTTATGGGGTGATGTAATTTTGAGTACAGGGTAGAAATGAATTTGCATGAATTTGATAGTGAGCAAAAGGTCACTTTTGACTGTACTGTGATAAATGTCATTCAGCATCCATAATTTTAGGGGGGAATGTCCAGTAGTGACATTACTCAGTGGCAAAGATAGAGATGGATAAATAGTTAGGTACATATGAGGACAAGGGTGAAAGGTGAAGGTGAACGGTCTCCAAAATTTTGCCAGAACTGTCACATTTCTAGCTGTAACTTCCACACCGAAAGTCCAGTGATATTTTTTTTATAGTGAAATGATAGTTCAAGAGATTGGGAAATGTTTTGCTGTGTTTACAGAGAATTAAAAGTCAATCCTAAAGGTCAGTGGTCAAGATCACTAAACTCCTAAAAGTGTAAAGGAGGTCCAGTTACTCAAGCCAGAATGTAGTGAATAAGTGAAGAGGGCGATGAGCGATTCTTCCATTTGGACTTGTATGTTGTGTGCAGTTCTGGTCGAGGTGAGGATTTAGCTTTTAACATTTTGCGAGATATTCAGAAACCACTCTATGAGATGTCAAAGAGCATGCAATTCTAAGGGGTATCAAAAGTTTATTTGATGAAAATCGGTTTTGAAGTGGCCGAGATATCCAAAAACAAGGTGAAACAAAGAGATCCTAATAAATTTGTGGCATGTAGTCTTTTATTATCATCACTTTTTTGGATATCTTAGCCATTTGAAAAACAATTTTCATCAAATAAACATTGAATTCTTCTTAAAATTACATGCTCTTTCATATTTCATAAGAGGTTTCTCATTATCTCACTTAGGAATGTAAAAAACATGAATGCCCACCTTAACCAGTACTGTACAGCCCCTTTAATGTGTTTAGTTGCATTACTTTTGTCTTCCTCTTTGACAGAGCTCTCTTTCTCCTATCACTTCTGTATATTTACAGTGATTCCCTTTTTGTTGTTTATTATGATGTACAGGTGGACCGCCTCCCCAAATGGGCGGACCCCCTAACAGAGGCCCACCCCCTCCAATGCAGGGCCCGCCCCCAAATCAGGTAAGAGATCTGGTGATATAGACTCAGCAGCCTAATGGGGCAGTTTTATGTCTTCATCAGATATTTACATTACTTGATGTCTTTCCTTGCTTCTTTGGAGAATGGTTGAGTATGATGAAGGGATGTTTTTAAAGATTCACGGTTTACGCTTGTTGTGATGGAAAAATGTCAATTTCTTGTGATTAAAGATGTGATGGCTATCTTCGCAAAATAGAATGGACATTTCTTTACATACAGAAGCCTGTGAGAAGTCTCTGGTCGCTGGTACTATTGCATGCTATGACTTTCTTAGGGTAATGAAAATCTGAACTTGTGTAATCCATGTCCTACAATAGTATGTCAGTGTAATTCACAGGCAAGTTTGTTTTTCTCATTTAAAGATGCAGGGGCCTCCAAGGGGCCCACCTCCCCCCCAGTCTGGCCCTCCTCAACTCCGCCCTCCTCAGTCGGCACCAATGCCACCTGTTTCTGGCCCCCCGCCAAACATGGGAGGACCTCCACCGCCTCATATGAACAGGCCGCCACCACCCAACATGAGCGGTCCCCCGCCTAACATGGGAGCACCACCACCCAACATGGGGGCACCGCCTCCAAACATGGGTGCTCCGCCCTCCAACATGAACGCGCCGCCCCCGAATATGAGTGGGCCCCCGAATATGAGTGGGCCCCCGAATATGAGCGGGCCCCCGAATATGAGCGGGCCACCGAATATGAGCGGGCCGCCACCCAACATGAGCGGTCCCCCACCCAACGTGGGTGCCCCTCCCCCCAACATGAACGCGCCGCCGCCAAATATGGGCGGTCCCCATCCGCCGAACATGAGCGGTCCGCCTCCGCCCAACATGCAGGGACCACCTCCACACCACACTGGGCTCCCCCCACAGCAGCACAATGCTCCGCCTCCCGCCCAGCACCCTAACCAGCACCCTAACCAACATCCCAGTCAGCACCACTCGGCGCCGCCCATGCCCCAGCAGTCCAGTGTACCGCAGCAGCAGAATCTCCCTCAAGTCAGCACTGCGCCGCCGGCGCCTCATGTGAACCCTGCGTTCTTCCCCAACCAGAGCCAGGTGCCGCCTACACAAACGCCGCCACAGCAGGAGAGACCTGTAAGTATCCCCGTTTAATTTGTAGTACAGTATGTCCCCCAAAAAATTACAATTGGATTTTTGCATTGATAACTTCCATTATGATTAAGCTGTCTGAATGCTATCTCAGGGTCTAAAAATATAACATCTTACCTATATTTTGCAGAAACCTATTCACTTTGTTCAAATGGTCACAGAGAAATGTGAATCGTTGTGAAGCACGTCATGGATGTGATTCTTTCAAGTTTAGCACTTGGATGCTCTTGGAACTGCATCTTAAAGGGATCGTACAGTTTTGGTTGAGACATAATTTCAGGTTTCTAACATTTTTTGGTGAGATAATGAGAAACCTCTTATGAATTATAAAAGAGCATGTAATTCTATGAGGAATTCAACGTTTATTTGATGAAAATTGTTTTTGAAAATGGCTGAGATATCCAAAAAAGAGCGATTCTAATAAAGTGTGGGATCCACACTTTATTACGATCGCTTTGTTTTACTTTGTTTTTGGATGTGTCATTTATTCCATACCAGATTTTCATCAAATAAATTTTGAATTCCTTTTAAAATGGTATGCTCTGTACTATATCATAAGTGTTTTCTTGGTATCTCGCAAAAAGTTAAAAGCCCAATTCTCATCTTCACCAATACTGTACTATCCCTTTAATGTGTAAACACAATGGACAGAACTTGGAGGGAAGGGATTCCTGACATACTCTACAAATATCCTCATTGACCACTGAAGCATAATCGGATGGAGTTTTCTGCAAGATGTGGGTAATAAGTTATAGTTCCATACCTTGAAATTGTATTTGGATTGATTCACTATTTTTAAAGTTATCATTACCGAAGGTCCCATTGTACTTTTTTTTTTGACATATGGTACAGTGCACTCCCGTTATGAGGAACATGGTTATTATGAAATTGTGTTTACAACAAAGTAAAAATTCAGGCCAGAATATTATCTGCTCTCTGTTTTGTTTTGTTTTGTTTTGTTTTGTTTTGTTTTGTTTTTTAAATTGTTTAATGGTTTGGTTATAACGAAATTTAGATATATCAATAGAAAAGTGCCGGTCCAGAGGACTTTGTTATAACGGGAGTCCACTGTACCTCGTTTAATTTGTATTCCAGCTTTTCTGTTTTGTGTGTGTATCCTCGTATTATTAATCCCAGGTCAAAGTTTTATTGAAATGAAGAAAATTGCAAAATCATTGTTTTATTGTGGCTGTGTTTGAAACATAGTGTTTGCTTGAGGATTCTGCTTGAGGCTGCTTGAATAGTTTGATTTCACTTCATGTCTTGACGTTAGAATATTGTAGCCTCCCTGCTTTCGAAATTGTTTTGTCTGATTTTATTATCAAAATTGATCAATATTTTTGCCTACTCATGCTTCTCCCTGTTGACTTTGGAATCTCCCTGATATCAAAATGTGAATGCTACTAGCCATGAAGTGGGCAGATCTCGATTAGAAACTTAAATTTAGGGAATATTTTGTTGCTGGGGCAATATTTGCAGTCATGATTATGATTTATTTCTCATCATTGCTTGTGACATTTCATTTACAGCCATATGACCAGTCCAGGCAGAACTATAACCAACAAGATTCATACAGGCCCCCGGAGCAAGAGAGGTCAGTAGAAACAGACCTGTTTGACTCTTCTGTGGTGCACGCTGTCATCTCCCGGATGACTCTTCTGATCCTTTTTTACTCTTCTCTGACTCATTCCCGACTCTTCCATTGCTCTTTGACACTTTTGTTACTCTTTCCTGGTGTGTGACCAATTAATATTTCATGGATTTAACCATCTTTCTCATTTTGATTTTATGTCTTTTCCATTATTGTTCATCCCATTTTTATGCCTCCGCCACGAAGTGGTGCCGGAGGCATTATGTTTTCGGGTTGTCCGTCCGTCCGTCCTTCCGTCCGTCCGTCCGTCCTTCCGTCCGTCCTTCCGTCCGTCCTTCCGTCCGTCCTTCCGTCCGTCCGTAATGAATTTTGTGGACAGGGTAACTATCAAAACCTTTTGAGGTATCCTAATGAAACTTGGCATGTATGTGTATTAGGGGGTGAAGTTGTGCCTATCAACTTTTGGCTGCACATGCTCAAGGTCAAAGGTCAAAAGGTCAAGGTCAAATGCTTAAAATTTCACCATTTCCCCCATATCTATGCAATGCCTGAAGATATTTTCTTGAAACTTAGTGTATACATGCATTACGCAATTAAGATTCTCTGGTGAAAGTTTGGGGTCATGAGGTCAATAGGTCAAAGGTCAAAAGGTCAAGTAAAATGTTAAAATTTCACTTTTTTCTCTGTATCTTGGAAATTGTTCAAGGTATCTTTATGGAACAAAGTATATACATGTATGCATGTACTGACTGGCAGTGGTTATCTAGGGAATTTGGGGTTCATGGGGTCAAAGGTCAGGGGTCAAAGGTCAAGGGCAATACTTCAAAATGTTACTATTTTCCTTATATTTATGCAATGCCAGCAGGATTATTTTTTTAAAACTTGATGTATGCATGTATAACCCACTAGAGATTCTCAGGGATTTTTTTTTTTTGCCAAGATGGTCAAAGGTCAAAAGGTCAAAGATCAAGTGAAAGTGCTGAACTTACTTTTTTTCCATATCTCGGAAGTGGCTCAAGTTATCTTTAAACTTAACATATATTTATGTGTGTTCTGCCTGACAGTGATTCTCTTATGAATCAAAGGCCAGATGAAAATGATAACAATTTACTGTTCAATGCAGAAATTGCCCTTTTTCTCCATACCTTGAAAATTACTCAAGTGTGTAAACTTATGAAAGGGTCAAAGTCGAAGTTAAAGTTCTTAAATCCCCAAATACATGCTCTCCTATTCATCCAATTAAACATAGGTCAAGGAAGGTGAACATTCGATACATTTGTGACAAATATGTCATTTTAATATTTTGCCAATTTTGTGAAAATGTAATCACACAATGTCCACATGTACTATTAGTGCAGTCGGAAAGGGGGGTTCCCATGCACCCCAAACATATATTTTTTTAATCTACTTCATCTAGACCAATTTTTTGCGTAGATTTCAAAAATGCAATGTTAACAGGTCAAAGCGTGTCCCATAGTGATCAAAAATCTGTTTCCATGGTAACGCATGGTGAAAATGTCAGTATCTCATAAAAATACATGTAACCTTTGATAAAATTGTTCAATTATCACGGCTTTGGTATCAAATTAAAGAAAATTAAATTATCTATATGATGATACCAATTATGTAGGGGGTTATACCAATCTTTATATTAATTTTGAGGCCAGAATTCAATTTTTTCACATTTTTTTGCAAAAATGCATTTTTACCATAATACTAATCTATCTCTAAATCATACCAAAACAAACTCAATTTGTTTGAATATTCTTCAAAATTATACCAAATATGTATGTAATAAAATGTGAAAATTTCGTAGATATTGCTCAAATAACAAGAAAGTTATGGCCATCCAAAGTTGACATTGACACCTGTCAAGAATTGGTCAAGAATTTCCAGATGGATGATGATGCGCGCCCTCTATTGTGGAGAAATAAGCAAGCTTACTTGTGATAGGACAAAAGTTTTTGTGAGAAGCTTTATTGTTTGGATCAGACCGGGACCAGTCAAAGAAATCTGCCACAAATCAAACCTCTGACCCTTGTATCTGATTGCATGTTGTGTCATATTATTGTTTTTAAAGCCATTCTGCAACATACATTTATTTTTGCCTAAAAGCAAAGTACCAAAAAAACTTCATCTATTGAAGCTTTTCCACTACAAGTTTATGTTCTTCAAATTCATGAAAATTCTTCCGTCGAGATATTTTCATTGCAACTGATTGACAAATTGCCCTACATCGACATAAATAAGCACTGAATTGATCAGTGTTTTAGTAGTAGCCATGATAAAAAATCATGGGCGTACATACTCGAGCAGGATTCGAACCTACGACCTCCTGATCACCGGACAGGCGTCATCTCCACTAGACCACCGAGCTTTCGCCCGACAGCAAGTGTTGGTTCTAATCCTTATAGCATGCAGCGGGTACTGCTTTGTTATTCAAATTCATGAAAATTCTTCCGTCGGTGATCAGGAGGTCGTAGGTTCGAATCCTGCTCGAGTATGTACGCCCATGATTTTTTATCATGGCTACTACTAAAACACTGATCAATTCAGTGCTTATTTATGTCGATGTAGGGCAATTTGTCAATCAGTTGCAATGAAAACATCTCGACGGAAGAATTTTCATGAATTTGAATAACAAAGCAGTACCCGCTGCATGCTATAAGGATTAGAACCAACACTTGCTGTCGGGCGAAAGCTCGGTGGTCTAGTGGAGATGACGCCTGTCCGGTGATCAGGAGGTCGTAGGTTCGAATCCTGCTCGAGTATGTACGCCCATGATTTTTTATCATGGCTACTACTAAAACACTGATCAATTCAGTGCTTATTTATGTCGATGTAGGGCAATTTGTCAATCAGTTGCAATGAAAACATCTCGACGGAAGAATTTTCATGAATTTGAATAACAAAGCAGTACCCGCTGCATGCTATAAGGATTAGAACCAACACTTGCTGTCGGGCGAAAGCTCGGTGGTCTAGTGGAGATGACGCCTGTCCGGTGATCAGGAGGTCGTAGGTTCGAATCCTGCTCGAGTACGTACGCCCATGATTTTTTATCATGGCTACTACTAAAACACTGATCAATTCAGTGCTTATTTATGTCGATGTAGGGCAATTTGTCAATCAGTTGCAAGTTTATGTTCAGTGAACTTCAGTCTCACATGTTTAAAAATGTGTTAGGATTTAGGTGTGACATGAAATCAGAACTTGTTCATGTGCTGTGTTGAATTGAGTTGAATTTACTGATATTTAAAGAGAACATCTATGAATAGATTGTTATTTGTATAGTTACTTTGCTGAGTGTGAAAGTAACATATTACAAGATTAGTTTGATGGAATGATACTGTCTGTAACATAATACTAGTTTTGGTGTAGACCTTAGTTCTGTAGACTCCACATAATTTTGTATTCATTATGATAGATCTGTAATGTTAGAGTCTAGTTCTATGTAATTAATTGATGGTGAAAACTAAAAGTAAACAGAAGCACCAAAATGTTATCTAAATTTGCAATATTTCATGAGGTATATTTTCATGCCTCTGCACTGAAGGTGGCGGATCCGGGGGGAGGGGGGGGGGGGGGCATTGGGGCACATCCAACAGGATTGGCATTTACTGTACATCCTCTCACTAAATAGATATTTTGAAGCAATGCTTCTCCTATCATTTCCACGACATTTATTGATATAAAAGTGTGTAGCTGTATTGCTGGAACTACTTCTAAAACCATGCACGAAAGAACGTCGGTGTTTGCGTTCATAGTATCCGTGTGATGTAATTACGGGGCTTGAGCGGCGGTGTTTATTTTGGACACTTCCCAGGGGATTGCTTTTGAATGTTGACCTTTTTAACAATATAGTTAATGTAGAGCATTTTTTCTTTTTGTAATTATATTGCATTTCATACAAACAAAAGGGCAATCGCTGTACAACCGTAACGACAATGTGAAGGCATGGTAAATTGAAACATATTTGTGCTATATGCTGGTGCATTGCCCTGGGGGTTGGATGGTTTTGAACAAATCCCACTCGGTTGCCTTTGAATGTGTACCCCTTTGACTATGGTGATTGTAAAGCAGTGTCTCTATACCATTTAAAAATCATGAAAAGTAGAGTGTCTATATTTACAACTCGGCAACGACTTTACATGCATGTACAAGTGAGTTTACTGTGGCATATAATGTATGTTTTGTTAATCTGTTTTGGGACCACGACGGTCAGGGCAGGGGTGATCTGGGCACTTCCTAAGGGCTTGACAAAATAGATATTTTAAAGCAACGTCTCCTATATCACCTTAATTGCATTTTACGAAAATAAAAGCGTATGTGCTACACAGGCGGAAGAGCTTTTCAGAGGCATGTAACCATGGAACATTTTTCGCGGTTGTACAGTGTATACTGCATGTTTTTCACTGCCTTTAGGATTAGTTTGAGCACCTCCCACAAGGTGGTCTCTACATGTGAACCCTTTGGACTGCATAGATATTGTGGATCAATGTTGTTATTTTATCTCTCCCCCGGCAATTTTTATAGAAAAAAAGTGTCTTGATGTGGCAGGAATCCAATTCAATAGAAATCAATTCAATTTCTATTTCATTTTTCGACAAGAACAGATCGACATCACTTTCTTTGTAACAGAAAATGAGGTGCGTAAAATTATGTCGAATGAGAAGAATGTACAATGATTGCACCATTCGATGATTATACATAATCACAAAACTCAAGTGATAGTCCTAAAACTCAAGGAACGACCCCTTTTTTTTGAGACATGCACTTTTGGAACGAATGTATATGGGCATTTCCGTGAGTTGTGCGACATGACCACCAAAATTTTACCCGCATATTTCAGGACAACTGATAATCTTACTTTGTTAGCCATAGTTTGAAGTGTGTGAAACCAACTTTACCTTTAAGAAAAGTTCCCTTTTGTGCATTTTTACACCTTTTGAAGCCAGAAAGCATTTTTTGACCTAAAAATCCCTAAAAATGCATTTTTGTTGCTCTTTGTGATTATTTTTTATATTTGAGGCTCAAATCAAACTTTGTTTGGTTTTACAAATCAAAAATATATTAATCTAGCAGAAAACAAAGTGGAGACCTCGATATAAGATATGTACTTCGGACACCAGCGTGCTCTTACATAGCTCGAGAAGCTGTTGTAACGTGAGTTACCGAAACATGAACTTTTTAACCTAGCAATTTTACTATGCCCAACTGAGACATGGTATTTTGGATTATCAAATAACTATGCAGCACACATCCAAGAAATATGATGGGACCTATAGTCTTTGCTTCAAATTCTCATAACAGAGGTCTTAAAATTGTAACGTGAGTTACCATGTAACGTGAGTTACCACAATGTAACGTGAGTTACCGACATGATTTTTCTTTAATACCAAGAAATTATATGAAGGTTGTGATTGTAAGTAACCAATGAGTACATGATTGCTGAACTCTTGTATTAAGATTCTATTTCCAGTATATTGTTATTCTCTTGGTCTCTCTCTATCACCAAACCAACTGGTCTACATGTACAATGTATTAATTACACATGTTCATCACATGTTAACTTCTGAAAGAAACTGTTCCATATTTACTATTTAATATTACAGTGCATGTATACTGATCTGTTACGAAAGGGTTTTAGTTGTTGAAAGACATTTCTTCTAAAGCTGCATGGACCTTGTTCCAGCAAATTATCAAAATTTTGTGATGACTATTAATAGCCTCCTGATTGGGATAATCACTGTATGATTACTCTTGAAAAGTTCTTGTTTTTGTAATTCAAGTGATTACTATTTGACATTTCATAGTTTATACCTACCTGTATAGACCAAAGCCATTGTTTATGAGGCTGAAACATTTACATGTATGAACAATTTTAAGATTGGAGCTCGCTTCCTGCTGTTTTTCTGAGATTTTTGAGAACTGAACATTGTGAATTTGACACGCTTATGTGTTTTATACTATTCTACTCTGAGGTTTTAGCTATATTGTTGCAAAATCCTACAATGAAACTTTTCCATGTTTACTATAATTTACTTTACATGCTGATCTATTACCAAAAACTTGTTGAATGTGAACCTCATTATCAGACATTTTCTTTAAGAGCTGGACAGTCATGTACACGTACCTTAAAGCAAAATATGAACATTTTGTGATATTAATAGTTAGCCTCCTGATCACAAAATATTTACTATTCATGTTTTTCACTGGGATTTACTGCTTCAGTCTGCTTGATTACTCTAGAAAATACTGGTATATACTTTTTACATGTATGTACAATTTAAATAATGGCTACTTGACATTTCATAGACCAAAGCCATTGTTTTTTAAGGCTAAAACATTTTATGAACATGTTTTATTAAACTGATCAATACTGGTAGCAGATAACTAAAATTTATCTGCAGTTTCTGTATTTCAAGTCTAATTTCTGTACCAGTTTCGTATAAGAATTTGTAAACAAATCAAACGTACAAACAATTGATTATTGAGTAATTCAAACAATTATTAAATGATTGGAATATGAATTGCATTGTTTAAAAGTTAAAAGATTTATTGAAATATTTCATTTCTGAACCTTTAAACTCTCCACAGACTACTTAAATGTACAGGTCTCTAGTCTCGTGACTCAGTGTATTGAATGGAATAGTTTATGGATGACTTGTTTTATCTTGATAGCCTGAAATCCATTTAAATCTAGTAAAATAAAAAAACAATCAAATCAAATTCTCAATTAAATCCTCAATTTCTGATGTATTTGTTAACTGGAAAAGAGGGTAATTTAATGAAATAGACTCTGTTTCATATCATTTTGTTGAATACAATTTTTGTCTCAGTACAAATGAAAGCTTGGAAAACGACTCAATTAAAAATGAAATTTATCTTCAAGTTGGTATTCTAAATGTAAAGTTTCCTGCCTTTTGGTAATCTCACGGATAAAATGGGATTGATTACTGTCAGATCAATGTTCAAATCAATTTAGATTCTTCATTCATGGAGTTTGTTTGTGAAAAAAAGTTGTCTCGGTAAGTTTTCTTTGGATTATCAAGACAAAAAATCGTCTTGTGATCATGTGGACAAACTGTAACGTGAGTTACCGTAACGTGAGTTACCGCTTCACATGACGATACCTGGAGAATATAAGACAATTTGAATTTTTACCATACTCGGTGATGTATGTTGTTAGTCCATGACTTTGACACAATAGACTTTAAAGTCTCTCTGTTTCTTGTTTGAGGAAACTTTTGAATATAAGACATGCCAAATTTTTGCATGTCCAAATTATGTAACGTGAGTTACCGACATTTGTAGTGTTTTTTCTCATAGTTCTCATAAGAGTCTGTGGATGTAATGTTGCTGTGAGGTAGGATGGAGGTGCATGATACTCATTCACATATAGTAACTCATATCACTTATTAGGTTTTAAGGATATTGATCTCAACAACCTAATTTTGAGTTCAAAACGTAACGTGAGTTACCGTGGAAATGCCCATATAGCGTTGATATTTGCGTTACAAAGGTCATGTATAGAGGCAATTAATGTGTGCACTTCCCATATAGTAGGCTCCCTTCGAATGATAACCACTTTAGCTATGTCAGTGTAAGTTAAAATTACAGAGCAATACATCGTATGTTGACTCCATTGAATTTCATTAAATACAAGTTTCTGGCCTAGAGGACCAGAAGGACTGTTTAAAGGCATGTATTCATAGAACATATTCATGTATTTGCGCTGGTACATGATTATTGCATGTCTTAGACTATCTTTGGGTGGGGTAATTTTGGGCACCCTCCATGTGGTTGTCTTCGTATGTGAACCATTTTCCCCTTATACTAAGATATTGTAGAACAACAATTCTTCGAGAACTTCCACTGAATTTTAATGGAAATGAAATGAATAGGACGTTATGTACAGAGTTTTTTTTTTCCGCTTCAAACAGCTGTATTCATGTGTGTATATGTTTTGTACCGGGCCGTGAGGGTATAGGGATAAATTCGGGTACCTCCCTGCATGCGAGCCACTTTGACTGTGCACCACTTTTTAAAGATGTACACATTGTAGAAAAATGTCTCTCCTGTCAATGCCAAATGTATTTCATGGAAATAACAAAGTCTTTGCTAGACGGTGAAACGACTTTAGAATAAAGTCTTGTACGCTTATGTATAGAACAACGGAAATCGTGTTGGTTGATGCATGTTTTGTAAATTAATGGTCGTGGGGATAATATGCTCGACTGGGGTAACTTTTGGGCACTACCCACAGGGTTTCCTTTGACTGTGCCATCTTCAATATCTCAAAACCCTCAAGGATGCAAGAGCTTAATCATCGAGATTCGAACAAACCACCCTCCAAATAGAGTTCATTCATTACAAAATTACCGTAGACAAATTATAGATGTTGACACTTGTTTAATTTCGTACTTTGATTCTACGTAATATTAATGGATAAGCTATCATTATCTGTCTGATAACAAACTCTAATCTTATAATAATAATTAATGCTAGTTTACTAATGCTGTAAAGTTTGTTTTTGGTGAAGAGAAACTGAAATATCATATTTGAACACTCTTGATATGCTCATATCGAGCACTTTGATGCATCAGAATATTCCCTTGGCTCGGAACCCTTTGCATATCATGCAAATGAGGCCCAGACTATGTACATGGTGAAATGTTTGCATCGCACTAGTGACATTGTAAACATAGGTTTCAACACTTTCGGTGTTCCAATCTGAAAACTAGAAGCCCAGTTTTCATGGAAACACTGTATTTTTATCATAATGGGAGCTAATTTGCATATTATGGAAATTTAGCCACTTTGCCCCACTGGATTTCTTGGGACTTTTTGTATATGGTGTTTAGGAGCCCATAACAAGTATAGCACTGCAGTGGAATTCCTACTGGTGCCATTAGTGTTGGGTGAAACCCTATTTGACTGGACTAATGTGATCTATGACAAAATGTGTATCCAGTGTCTGTTAACAGTGCTTCATTTCTTTCAGAAGTACAGTATTTGTTGTAGTAGTCCATCGAGTATAATGAGCTTGCTCTGGTATCGTACAGAAGTTCATGCAGGACCCGTTTCACCAACATTGATTTCAGTGAGATCAGTGCCACTTAGTGTTTTCAGTTTCACTTAGCAAGTCCTCATGACTGAAACATACCAATCAGAAAAGTGAGATAGCGAGACTGAAACCAGTGAAGTGAAACTGAAACCAATGAAAAGTTTGTTGAAACACCCTACAGGACTGCAAGAAAGGAAAAGGCATGAACTAACCATTTTTATTGCATGGGATTGGGGGCGGAGGTAGAGGAGGGTCTCATTTTATGAGAAATTGACTTAATCTATGTTCTGTGCCAAATTGACTTGAACGAAATGTCAGCTTGTCCCAAATGCGAAACAAAAAACAAAAAATCCTGCAACTGGGATGGAATATATAATATATATAATACACCACTAAAAATGAAAATTGTGATTTCTGGACAGCTGTGTTATAATGGCTACAGGCAAGTTTGAGTGTAACCATGGTAGCTATGGTCTCTAACAGGTTAGGTCTCAACTCCAGTCAATTAGATAGCTATGAATTTGCATACTTATGTAAATTTAAAATGGTGTTTAACGTTCAGAAGGTGTTGCATTTTTTTTGTTTGAGAAAAACATTGTTTTTAGCATAAAATTGCCATAGAAATGACCTAATTTGGGCTCAGATTTTTTGAAAAAGAGTTCAATTTTGTGCCCAATTTTGTTTAAAGAAAGGCAGGAAATAAGAAATACATATACTAGAAACTAATCTCATGATTAAAGGGACTGTACAGTACTGTTTGAGGTAGGGATTCATGTTTTGAACATTCCTAAGTGAGGTAATGAAAAGCCTCTTATGAAATATAAAAGAGCATGTAATTTTAAGGATTCAACGTTTATTTGATGAAAATTGGTTTTAAAATGGCTGAGATATCCAAAAAAGTTCTAATAATAAAAGGCGACATGCCACAACTTTATTAGGATCTCTTTGTTTAACCTTGTCTTTGGATATCTCAGCCATTTCAAAACCAATTTTCATCGAATAAACTTTTGATACCCCTTAGACTGCATGCTCTTTGACATCTTATAGAATGGTTTCTGAATATCTCGCAAAACGTTAAAAGCTAAATCTTCACCTCGACCAGAACTGTACACACCCTTTAAAATGTCAGTTGTACAATGAACACTTGAGGTATCCTAAAATTCCCATTCATTTATCTGGTTTGTGGGGTGGCCTGCTGATGATGTCATTTCGGCGTGTTCCGAAGCAGAACTTCTTGGTAAATTTTACTGGTAAGTTGTTAAGACATATACTTTCAAATACAAAATTTGTTTGTTATACGATAGTTGCCAGTTGACCCCAAAATTCAGCCTCAGTTCCCTGGCCTATAGACTTACAGTTGAAATCAACCACTAGTATATAATCAATTTTAAACAGGGCCCCGGTATTACGAAATCCTATTGTTCGATTCCAGCTATTCGCATGCCCTCGATCGAAAACGTGCACCGTATACCCGAATAGTATACTAGTACTGTACTGTACTACTATGTGAACCAATGATTTTTTTTTTGACTACTCGCCCCCCCCCCCCCCCCCCCAGCAGCGCGCTGCAAAAACTACTACCCTGACCTCAAAATTGATATGAAGATTAGTATAAATTCCGTGTGATGATTGGTATATCATTCAAAGAATTTAATACTCTTCATTTGAATTTGACATTTAAATCATGATAAGTGAACAATTGTATAAAAAAAATATTACATACATTTTAAGGAAATTCTGACATCTCCATCATGCGTTGCCTTGGTAACAGATTTTTTTTTTTTGCCACCATGGGACACTCTTTGACCTGTTAATGCATTTCTTTTAATTCTACCCACAAAACTGGTCTAGATGACCCACTTTATCACATCCAACTTCATTCTCATGCTTTTGGAACCAAATTATGATGACTGAAATGTTTAAATGAGATTATTCAACAATAGAGGGCGTACATCACACTCCCACCTGCACATTCTTGACATGCTTGAATGTCAACTTTGGATGGCCGTAACTTTCTTATTATTTGAGCAATATCTATGAAATTTTCACATTGTATTGCATACATATTGAGTATAATTTTGAAGAATATTCAAACAAATTGAATATGTTTTGGTATGATTTAGAGATAGATACGTTTTATGGTAAAATTGCATTTTTGCTAAAAAATGTGAAAAAATTGTATTCTGGCCTCAAAATTAAGATGAAGGTTGGTATAACACCCTACACAATTGGTATCATCATATAGATAATTTAATTTTCTTTAATTTGATACCAAAGCCATGATAATTGAACAATTTTATCAAAGGTTACATGTATTTTTATGAGATACTGACATTTTCACCATGCGTTACCATGGAAACGGATTTTTGACCACTATGGGACACGCTTTGACTTGTTAACATTGCATTTTTGAAATCTACGCACAAAACTGGTCTAGATGATGTAGATTAAAAAAATATATGTTTGGGGTGCATGGGAACCCCTTTCTCCTACTAGACTATATAGACCTGTTAGGAGAATCATGCATTATGGCGGAGGCATACCAGTCGCCATAGCGACATTTCTAGTTTTTTTCTACTTTCTGTAGAGCATATCACATTTCCTGACTACATGAGTGAAGCTTGTAGAGGGGGCTTTTCCTCCCACACTTCAATTTTCATTGTGTATGACATTTGATCTCTTAACTGGTGGAATGGTAGTACACACATTTCATATCTTTTTCTTCAGTAGATATCTGTATGCAGCACCTACTGTAAACGTGGAAATTTTCGCGATACATTAATTTTCGCGGATTTCGCGCTACGTTCGGCTAGCGCGAATTCAAAAATGCGCGAATATATCTTCGCAATTTTCTATGCACATTTTGAACGGACTGAATTGTGTGCGATTTGTCGATAATACTGCTACGAAGTACAGACATGTTTACGCATATAGCAGTATCATCGCACGCACCGCACGCACCACGAGCCCATGGCCGATTGGTGTGCTACATTCCCGCGACTACAGTACTAGTACTACAGTACATAAATACACATGTACTCCGTAGTTGAGCGCTTGTACTCACACTCGTGCCGCTCGCTACGTCGCTTATCGTACGCTGGCATCGCTGGATGAAAACAGAGACTGTGTATTAACCCGCTGCGGAGCGCGAATATGTTTTCGAGCCGCTCAGCGCGAAAAATTAATCGCGCGAAAATATTGACGTTTACAGTATTTGGAATGTAGCTCTCTGATTGGTCGATTGCCCATCATGTGACATTTAGTAAAAAGTTCCATTGCACGTTCTGGTTGTCAGCTGTGCAACTTTATTTGAGCAAAATGTTCCATTGCACGGCTCTGATGTCACAACAAACAAACATGTGCCGCGCGCACTCAACAATTACAAGCGCGTTCACAAGTGCGTACTTTTGTCACTCATTTTTGTAAACAACTTCATTTCGCATACGTACGTACACGGTGATTGTGACTGTGAGGCTACTCATTCGTCTTTAACGGAAAATGGTTGCCATTTCTGTGCTAAATTCAAGAATCTGTGAGTACCAAATCTGTTGATGTTCGAGGTGTTGTATAAAACAAATAGTGTATGGTCTTTACTCGTGCAATGGAACCAGATTTCGCATTGGGTGAAAGATGAGGCGCACTATTCAACTCGGCTTCGCCTCGAATAGAGCGCCTGTATATTTCGCCTCGTTGAATAGAGTGCCTCTATCTTTCACCTCGTGCGAAATCTTGTACCATCGCACTCTTGACCATTCTCTATTTGTATACTGTTGAACTTCTCCGAGGATGACTGCCTAGTGCAGCAGAAAAGTGGTCACTAGAGCAGGTTCAGTAGATAGAGCTTTTCTAAAGGAGACTGCTTAGTGCAGCAGAATATGTAAGGAAAATGTCAGTGTTGTAATATGTTCCTTTATGCATTGCTCAATGTATTTTAAGAAGATATTTGATGTTTTATTGTTTATCTTTCTCTGTAGACAACCATCCCCTGCTCCTCAGCTCAGCGAAGCAGAATTTGAGGAGATTATGAACAGGAATCGAAACGTTTCGTCCAGTGCCATTGCCAGAGCAGTCAATGATGCCTCGTCAGGTGAGTTTCCTGAGAAAAGCTCAAAAAACCTGAGTGAATTGATTGCTATAATATACCAATATGTGCAGACATGACCTAATCAAACACAAATTGCATATTTTTACTATTAACCTTAACCAGGCCGGGCTTTTTTGGGTGTTCTGTGGCCAGGGGAAAAGTCCTGAAAAATGTCGAGGGGGGGGGGGGGGTTGAATCAACCCTCCCGGCCTTTTTAGGGTTAAGTTTCATAAGTACTGTCATCCGTCAGCATCACTTATGAGACAGGTGTACAATGAATGATGCCCTAAACAGCACAAACAGACATTTGATAAGTGTTTGTGCCTTCTTGTGCCGATTCCAGGATCCTACGCCAGTGCCATAGAGACACTCGTCACGGCCATCTCCTTGATTAAGAGGTCAAAGGTCGCCAACGATGACCGTTGTAAGCTCCTCATCAGCTCCCTGCAAGATTGCCTGCATGGCATTGAGACCAAGTCCTATGGCTCAGGATCGAGGTGAGACACTGTTCTAGTATGCTGTGTGTTCCCATTTTGAGATCCTTCGTGCTTTATTTTTCTTTCCCCAAAGCCTGATTGGTGTTACGGTGGTGAATAGGGGCTGTGCAGATGGACAGAGCTACAGAATTTTTAGCCGAAGGAGTAGGTAGAAGGAAAAAATAAACAGCTTTATAGTTGCTCCTTGTTAGTTTTTAAAACCAGGCTACACAAAGAGTGATGATGGATGGCAGTGAAGATGATGATGATGATGATAATGATAATGACGATCATGTTGATGATGATGACGATCATGTTGATGATGATAAGGATAATGACGATCATGTTGATGATGATGATCATGTCAATAATGATAGTGATAATGATGATCATGATGATGATAATGATGACGATCATGTTGATGATGATAATGATAATGACGATCATGTTGATGATGATGATGATAATGGTAATGATGATCATGTTGATGATAATGATAATGACGATCATGTTGATGATGATGATCATGTTGATGATAATGATAATAACGATCATGTTGATGATGATGATAATGATGATCATGTTGATGATAATGATAATGACAAACATGTTGATGATGATCATCAGGGGTCGCACTTAACTTTTTTTTTAACTAGCCAGGCGGACTACTTAGAATCAATTTTGACACTGAAGCAATATTTTGGCTAGCCAGACGGACTAGTAACTTCAGAATTTTATGATTTTTAGCTAGTCCGACGTGATTTTGGGTGGCCAATAGCCAGCGGACCATCGCCAATTTCGAACCCTGATCATGATGATGATGATAATGATAATGACGATCATGTTGATGATCATGTTGATGATGATGACAATGATGATAAGTATGATGATGACAATTATTATTTGGCTGTGTGTGTACTTTGCATCATGATCAGCGATCTGTCCTCGACAATTCGTTCTGGGGATGCAGTAATAAATCTGAGCGAACCAACCTTTGAACTCCATGGTATCCCCACACTACCAGGGGCTCGTTTCGTAAAACTTGTCATCAGTGACAACTGCCACATCCTATGACAAATTTGCTCTCAGCCAATCAGCTTCAAGGATTTCAGTAGCTTGTCAAATCTATGACAACTTGTCACTGATGACAAGTTTTATGAAACAGGCCCCAGGTTTTTTATCCATGAGACGACATCACTTTTATTAGCAAGCTAATGTGTTCAAAGCTGGTTCATGTGTGAGTGAAAAGAGAGCTTCGAGATCTCCCTTATTCTGCAGGGGGCTCCATAAAAAACGGAGCATAAATCTTGTATTGTCCTGACCAGAAAATATAAGACATTCTCTGATTTGGGAACTCCATTTGCCTATTAAAGGGATGGTTATAGTATTGGTTGGGATGAGGATTGAGCTTTCAACTCTCCACAAGACACTGAGAACCACTTATGAAATGTTATAGAGCACATCCTCTTTATAGAGCGCATCATTCTCAGAGGAATTCAAAGTTTATTTTCTGAAAATTGTTTTTGAAATGGCCGAGATATCCAGAAACAAAGTAAAACAAAGCAATCCTGATAAAAGGTTGGTCCCACCTTTTATTAGCATTGCTTGTTTGGGATATCTCAGCCTTTTCAAAACCGATTTTCATCAAATAAACATTGAATTCCACTCAAAAGTACATGCTCTTTCATATTTCAGAAGAGGTTTCCAGTATATCACCAAAAAGTTTGAAACATGCCAGGTCTCAAACAAAAGTATACCATCCCTTTAGCATGCATGTAACAAGCAAATATCTTCATGAGTGCTTGTTGGAAGAACCTCCCTTGCTACTATTTTGATCGGGGTTAGTAGCGATGTCCAAGTGAAATAACTGATTTTCTAGTTGTTCATGGCTGTGAAGGATAGAGAGGATTATGTGAATATCAAATTTTTGTAATGTTTTTTCCTTTTTCAAGGCGCAAGGACCGTGGATCCCGCGAAAGAGATTCTGAAGGGCGGCACAGATCGCGTGAGTCTCGCAGCTCGCGCCACAAGCGTGACCGTTCGAGGAGCCGTGAGCGGGAATACCGTGAGAGGAGCCGAGAGAGGGAGGACCGCGGAGAGCGTCATCGTGAGCGGGACCGAGATCGTGACCGAGAGTACCGCCGTCGCTAGAAGAGTCCCAACACGACGACGCCACCTGCTACATAGTAAGTGCCGAGTATTCATTGCAGCTGATATCAAGAAACGTGTTCTTGTGTCTGGGATTTTCAACAATTTGACCACTTTTTACACTGTTACACCCTCCACCCATCTTTTCCAGATGAAGAATATCTATTCTAAGGGTCGTTTGTGGACGTGCCAGAATTTTCAGCTGCAATCTAAAAATTATAGTGTGAAAGGGGAAAGAAACAGGAGGGGGAAAAAAAAAGTCTCAAATGGAAAATTGTGACATGCCCAAATTGTTGAATTACCTGAACATAAGCGCATGCCCAGCAGTACTAATACACTACATCTTTCTCTATGTATTAATGTGCTTTTTCTTTACTTGAGCAGGTTGTAGGTAAGTATGGACGAATTTAATTGTAACCAAACTGTAGCATGTGATATTTATTAGAGAACGCTTCTCTCTGCTCCCAAAGTGTTTTGCCTCTATCTAGCTAGTTACGCCAACTGGAGATGAGTTTGTGTATCAGTAATATCTTTGGCTGATAAAGGATGTGAACAACATGGAGATATTTTGGAGGTAAGTTATTCAGGTGAGTGTTTCTTGAATAAAAGATTTAGCACAAACATTACCACCACCAATAATACACATTTATTTATTAATTTATTTGTTTATTTAATTATTTACTTATATAATTCTATTTATTTAAATGTATTTATTTACTTATATATTTTTATTTGTATTTTCTCTATTAATGGTTTCATTCATCAGAATGATAAATCTATGTGCTCTCTGTCCCTCACAGGGTAACTTTGTTATTTCATCATTTTGAAATGGCCATTATTACTTCATGTGCAGTAAAGGTATTGTTTTGAAAAGATGTCATGGTAATTGAAAACTGTAATGTACAAATAGCACCAGACTCTGGAAATTTTTTTTGAGAGAGAGGTTCTCATGTAAGTAAAATCGCTTCTTCCTGTCTGTGGAGTAAATCTCATTGTAAATTGGATTCCTCCACTTGTCCTGTGCTTTCTTTAGGTCATGAATTCATTTTTGTTCTGTCTTTGCTCAAACTGACTCTCAAAGTTTACTTAATTGATTCTAATTTGTTATATACAAATCATTCCTGTAGTAACAAAAATGATAATAATGAAATCAAATAAATAATGCATTCATGTGGTCTGTATTGTGTATTGTCTATTTATATGAGCTGAAAATGTTAGCAAAGCAAAACTTTTATAAGCTGAATAATTTCAGTGCAGAGATCTTATAAATAGATATGAGCTAGAACAACTATTTATCAATCTTTGTGGACTGTGTGATAAGGAAAGCATGTGTTTAGGTTATGATGGTGTGTTGTGTGATCTTCAGGAAAAAAAAAAAAAAAACATAACAAAATCACTATTCTATATTTAGTAGAAATGATGCTTGTCAGCTCTGTTAAAAGTATTCTATCAAAACTTGCCTAGAGAAAAAGTGAGTGTCATTCCAAGGGTAGTTCAGAGACTACAATGTAGTGAGTTGATGCTCAATGACTAGTGTGGCAGGGATGTACAATAAACTTGAAATACTTCAAGTTTGTAATACTTGATACTAATCCATGAAAGTCAACACCCATGATTTCTACCTAAGTTTTAATTTCCGATAATTATGTTACAGCATGACTGACTTTGTCCAACTACAGTTTCTATGCCTAGCTATCTGTACCTTACGGATTCGATTCTTTGTAATTAAGATGTGGATATTGGTGGTCCTCCCTTTAAGTGTTGTGTTGAGTTATAGTGATCTTAAAATGTCTAGTGAAAGAGAGATCATATTCTAAGTAAATAACTGATGGTTTGGAGCAACAAATAGGTTTCATGGAACGTACATTTGATAAATGCAAGTGAAAAACATATTCATACCACATGAATTCAGATTCCCTGTAACAAAGTTTTTTACCTAGTTTGTTATCATACCATAATAAAACAGTGGCTGCACTTTTTGTGTTTGTGAGCCTGTGAGAATCCATTATATGTTCGGCAACACATGGTTTTAAAATTGCTGGCATATTTTCATAAAACTTTATGTATTAAATTTGAGGGAAAAAAAAAAAAACAAACATTTTGTATAATAACAGTTCTTAATTTTTTGTTATGAATTTGTGTTTGAGCTGTATGCCAGCTGTATAAGCCTTGCAAATTAAAATTAATTTCCAATTGAAATTTGTTTAAATTGTATAGACAATTGTATAGAGATGAAGTATGAATTTCTCATTGTATTATAGAGTTCATTATATACAAATCATACTTAAAGACAGTAAAAGTTAATGTAATACATGTTATATTAGACTTTGCATCAAACTATGATATCAGTCACTTCTTTTCAATTATTTTTTTCAATTTGTTGTTTTGGTCTCAGATTTTCGTGAAGTTTGGATTTATTACATCCATTTACTTAACACACTGGTATTTTCCAGCCAAATGTTATTGAGTATTATTTCATTATTTTCTAATTATTGTAGTGATTGTCCTGTTTGCATGAAACATTTGGTTCATGTGTTATTTACTTGTTGACTTTTTCCCTTCTTTTATTGATTGTCAATGATGCATTTCTTATAGTCAGTTTTGTTTGAAGTTGAATAGTTTTCCTGTTTATACTAGTATACTTTGTTCCGTGTTTGATTACAAAATGATTTTTTTTTTCCTGTGCCCAGAATTGTGGCAAAGACAGTAGTAGGCTTCTTATTTTAATATTCTTGATGATCCATAACACTTAGGAATGAGTGACATGTGCAAATTAATTGACATCTAGCAGAGGGATTCTTTCTTTTTTTTTTAAGGGGATGATGTTGCTTTCTTGTATCAGTTCGTTTGTAGAGTTCGATGAATTGCCAATTGTTAAGTAAGCTATGATGCCAAATTTTTGTCTCTTTTGCTTTAAATTCACTAATAGAATCTCAGCGAGGAATTCAATATTTGAATTTTGCATATTTTAGTTCTTTATTATGTGATATGTCCATACACAGCCAAAAACTATGACACAGACATTGTGCCTTTTCACTTTGAGCTTTTAGACATGAATCTGTGTTGCGGCTGATGTATAGGTGCTAATTTTGTCTTGGTAGTGGTACGCTCAGGTATTCAACTTGTGATAGAATCAAATAATCCCAATGTTGAAAAAACAAAAAATAGGATTTTTATTCTACTCAAGATATATACTTGCTGTTATGCCCTAATTGTGATAATTGTATAAACAATGTCATAAAATTTTGTATGATTCAGTCATGATACGTTGTGAGGGAAGTGTGTTTCAGGTCAATGACAAAAAACAGGGAACCAAAGGGCATACAGTTTTGTTTTTTTCTTTCTTTCTTTTGATAGAGGTAATATTTCCGTTCAGATAAGGCATTTATGGTGTAGTAGAGTACATTTAAGAGCTTAACCCTTATCATTCAAGAGTGGTAATCTTTTCATAGTCTACATATAGTTCACTGTAATCTCATATCATTGCAATACTTCAAACCGGCATATACGTGTATGCACTGTCATAGGCAGCCATGGAAGCACTCAGTATACTATTGTATCACATACTATATTGTTACAGCCTCCCAATCATCATGCCAAATGCCAACATGAAAGATAGTATTGAAGACCCAACACTTGAAAATTAACTTATCCTCATTCAAATTGATAAAAAGAACTGAAAGTCATCCGTGTATGTACGAATTCAACATGAAATGTTTATGATAACTTGGGATCATATATGGGTCTGTTTAGGCAGGCAGTGATATATATGCAGCGTGCTGATGTTTTGTGTAGGTTGAAACGCTACAAATGGTTTCCATTGGTGGAATTGGCAGTATATGTACAGTACATTTTCATTTTCCTCTAATGGCCTGAATTTATTTTCTCTTTAATGTATGGTGTACTGTTCTTTACATTGATTTGGGTAGACTTTTGCTAGTGCTAAGATCTAGTTTGAACTTGACATTGACAAAATATATATTCCTATATATATTTTTAAATGATATCTCATGAGTATCAGTGGGAATTCTTCTGGAGTCCTTTTCCTTGAATTTTTTGTTATTCTTTCTTTATTGTCTGGGCTCTATTTCTCTGTGTCTGTCCTGAAATGAAGTGTATATGTACAACTAGTGCTGAAATATAAATTCAGTGATAACAATGCTTGGAAATAAAAGGATGAATAATATCCAAACCCTGAAGGGGAATTCCCTAACAGTTACATAAAATGGTTTGTATTACATCCGGCACTATTAACTTGTGGCTCATAAAAGGAAAAAAAAAATGTTCAGTAGCAATATCTTTGTGTGAATACAGAAGCAGAGTGCTCTGACAGTAAGGTTATAGAAGTTTCAAGTCTTCTATTCAAATCAAGCGCAACCTATTACCGTAAGCGTCGATATTTTCGCATGATTGATTTTTTGCGCTGAGTGGCTCAAAAACATATTCCTGAGTTCTTGAATCCGCAGTGTGCAATTGTCAGCCCATTCAAAATGTGCATAAAAAATTGTGAAGACATTTTCACAGGTTTTAGTAGAATTTGCGCCAGCCAGAAGTAATGCAAAATACACGAAAATTAATGGTAAAGGTACACAAGATATGTATGCCTTAGGATACTTTCATTCCACATCATTTACAAGCCAGTTGTAGTTGATTAGTGGTTTCTATCAATTAAATACTATTTTGCTGTTACCGTGAATTTGATGTTATTGCAAACCGAAGTCGTACAGTTAGATGTCAAGTTTGAAATACATTCAATGTTTCATTTATCTAGTGTATTAAATACTTTTTTTTCTTTCAAATTAATTATGCAATGTAGATTTAATGCATATTACATAAATTATGTTGTAAGAAGTTACCATTCCCAAGAGCAAGTAGATATTTGCTTAGTCTTTGGTAAATTGTTAAGTTTTTGTCCTGTATAGGACAAAATTGTGTTTGTAGAGAGGGATTTGCCTTTTGAAATGATTTTTTTTTTCAGTTATATTTTTGCCAGTGCACAGGGTGACACTAAAGGAAAAGCTGTAAGAGTTATGTTTGTAACTGTAAACATGCCCTCCAGTTTACATCAATCATGTTAAAAAAGAACAAAAATCTTATGCATAGCTTAGATTATTTTACTGCAGCACACTTACAATATGAAACATGTGGTTTAAATCTCACCTTTTGTTAAACCATCTAACCTCAAGTCAAATGCAAACTGTATTCAATATTTAAGTCCCAATGTAAATTAAAGGTATCCATACCAGTGCCCGAAACCAAAACTTTAATTGACTTTAGTATTTCTACTGAAAAGAGGTGTGCTCATGAAATCTAGAATTTATCCATTTCCAATTCTTACCTATGTTATGTCTGACAATTGTACCACTCTTAACACCTGTATTCAGGCAAAAGATTTAATCTTAAACATTTTAAATATTTAAACATGTACACCTAAATGAAAGGATAGGATCTATTATAACACATAACTGATAGGGGAAGAATAAGAATAACTTATCTTAATGAAAAGTAGAATACCAATTCATGTACATACATGTTGTTATGGGACTTATTTTGATACAATGTTTTGAATATCTGTGTGTGGATAAAGTACTGGTTTTTATCTGTGCCTCACCCCAACATCCTGAAAAATTGTAGGCTGTCGTTTGATTTGATAAAATTAGCACTTTCTTGAAATAATTCATTTCAGCATGTGCTAAGCACACAAGCTGGTACTGTGTGTGGTCAAAAGTGCTTCACTATATTGAGATTAGCTCAGTTCTGGTCTGTTGGTAGTATTTGAAAAGTTGTTTTACACCTCAGTTGAAGATCTTTACAAATTATAACAATTTTTAATCTATTCCTGTACTTCTCTGATTCATGTAGAAAATACCATTATGGAAATCTTTGCGACCCATTTATAGGTAACGACTTTGCAAGTGCCATAAACTAAACACATAAATGTATTAGATTTGAAGTCAGAAATGAAGATTATGTTTTCTATCAACTCAAGCCAAAGCACTTTACCCTTGCCTTGCAAAAGTAACAAAAATATGTGCTTCTGCAATAGTTTTTCTGTAAACATATCCAGGTTTGCTTGTTTGTTTGTTTGTTTTTGTGTTGTTATTTTTCACTTACTTCATCAGAATGTTCCAAGTAGTAGTTTTAGAAGCATCTTTATTATCAAAAGATTTCTTGTCACCAAATCGGCAACTATAGAAATCTGTAGATATCTTAAGTTGGCCAGGGTAGTAGATATGACTGACATTTTCGCCCATGTCTTTAACCAATGTAATGCATAGTATCACACTTCAGTGTTATCATAATGCAAAGGGCTTCAGATATCCGCTGAGTATGCACTTTTGTATTGATTTGTTGACAGACCTTATCAAGTTCATAGCGAAGACCTTGATCCGTCACAAAATTAGATCTGTAAACAGTTATTGAATGATTTGCCAGGGATGGTTCTTTGACGCACCACTTGAATCTGGTTTTATCTGGCAAGGATCACTTGTTGTGATTGGTATGTAAGTTCTGGCTGAAGGCAGCATGTGTGTGTGTGTGTGTGTGTGTGTATGTGAGTGGGGGCCTAGTGTTGGCATGTTTGTGTCATTAGTGCTGCTTTTACAACCAGTCAATCAAGCGTGTTTGCTCATTAAAGGGATGGTACAGTTTCGGTTGCGATGGAGCTTGAGGTTTCCATGTTTTTGTTTTGTTTTGTTTTTTTATGATGATTTTTTGAGATAATAAGAAACCCCTTTTGAAATATGAAGTATATAATTCTAGGAGGAATTCAAAGTTTATTTGATAAAAATTGGTTTTGAAATGGCTGAGATATCAAAAACAAAGCATTCCTAATGCTACAAGGTGGGACCAACTTCTTATTAGAATTGCTTTGTTTTACTTTGTTTTTAGATATCTCAGCCACTTCAGAACCAATTTTTGTCAAATAAACTTTGACTACTTTTTAGAGTTGTATGCTTTTCAACATGTCATGAAGTGGTTTCGAAGTATCTCGCAAAAGTTAAAAGCTGAATTCTTATCTTGACCAACACTGTACCACCTTTTTAAACCAAGTTAATGGCTATGCTTCTAAAGGGCAGTGAGGAACACATGGTTTACTCAGTATTCCTTTTTTATTGTAGTTTTAAATGTGTGTATTTTGGCTTGATGAGATACTTGAAAATGATACACCCATGAGATTAGATACTCGGGAGAGCCACTTTCCTGAGATAAGGAAGGGGAAAAAAGAGGGTACTAGTCAAAGAGATACACGCTGGTACATACAGTGTAAATATTTTATTGCAGGCAGCTACATAATGTTTGATTTTCACTTTATTTGTAATTACATTAAGTCTTTCTTTTTTTTTGTACTGTGCAGATGAACTTCCTTTTTGCTGTTGTGCAAAAAACAAATAACAAAGAGTTTTTCTGCATTTGCAAACAACCAGTTTCTTCTCATTTTGTATATGTTAAGTTGTTTTGTAATATAGAAAAATGAAGCGTATTTTACATTATATACATTGAATTTTGGTTGATAAATTCCCACCAGTTGTTTTGAATTACATAGTAGATTGAAAGTTCGGGACTCACTCTAACCAAAGAGGCTGTTCAAGTAGCCATTCCATTCTGAAATGAGTTAAAAACAGTTTATTGAAACACGTATGCATGTACATTGGTTGTGGGTCGAGTTCACAAACTTATATTTTCAAAACACAGCTGATTGGCTGTACAGATAATGCCTGAAGTGAATTCTTGAATATAAATAATTGCAATGGTACCATTGTACATTTTGTGTCCTTTTTGCATGACTTTCTACATCCAAATTTTGGTTCCCTGGCCAAGCAGTTCATCCAATAATTTGATAGTAATTGAAATGTTGTAATTTTGTGACATTTTGTGAGAGAAGGTGAATCTTTCATATACATGTAGTCAAGAAATTTGCTGTAAAGGCAGGCAATGCTGCATTTCAGCAATTTCCCTTTACAATGTATGTTTAAAAAATTGATTTATTAATTTTGTTACCTTTTTTATGGAAGGAAATATGCTACCCTTTTTTTTTTTTTTTTTTTGTAGTGTGGAGTTGAGTGAGATCCTGATGTGGATATACATGTCGTTACTTATTTATTTACTGGTTAATAGAGATGATTCTGAAACAAATACTTTGTCTCTGTGAAAGAATTATCCCATTTAAAATTGGGCAGAAATTTATGTGGTTTCGTAGTGGGCAGAAGTAGGAGCAAGGCTAGAGTGTAGAGTCTGCACTTGACCAGCAATACACGAATTTTCTTTAATATACCTTCACACCTGTATTTAATGTGACGACCAAAAGTTGTTCCTTTTTAGACCAATTCTTCAGTAATATACACCTGTACATTCATTGAATTATCTTCTTTCAGTGAGATAAAGTTTGTGTTTACTGTCATGTTTTATGCACATAAGGAAAATGTTATCCATTTTTAGTAAGTAGCGGCCATTCTATGTATTTCAACAGGAAAATGGCAGAACTCAATGGAAATATTGTCATGGTATAGTTGCATTCAAGAGGTGTTTCAAATTTTCTGAATCCAAGTCCTGATGAAATGCTGGCAACTTGTTGTATTTGTCTGTGAGAAGAAAAAAAACCCCCCACAAAAACAAAGACGTTCCAGAATTGAAGTATGTGAAAATGATAAATATGGGCGTAAGGTGTGGCTTGCATGGTACTGTTGAAGTTGTTCAATTTATCATAGTGAAGTATTGAAAAGTTTGCCACTATATTAACTGATGTTTCAGTGTTCTGTATTCTTTTTCTCCACAGGTTGCAGAAATATATTTCTCTGTGTCTCTATTCCTTTGCTCTGTAATCTTCATTGTCTTTGTGCAGTTACAAATAATGCTCCTACTCTAACCACTTGTGTTTTGTGAGCTGTGTACAAATTTGTGCTAAATGTTCCATTTAGTGTATTAATTCACAGGCAAATCCTGCTAGCAAAAGCACACATGTTGTTAATGCAGAGAAATCATTTTGACTTGGAAATTCTGTTTATTATACTGGATATCCCATTATGATCGGAAAAAAAAACAAAAACAAAAACAAAAAACCAAATTTGATTTGTTTTAATGTGTCATGTCCAGTATTAAATCAGATCTTCTTACACTAAGTTTTAATTTTTGTTCCAATGTTTGTTTGTATTTGGAACGTAGATATTGACTTTATGATAATGTATCACGTTTTGATTGTTTCCAATGTGCTGATATTTACTAAAAACTTGTATTATTTTCAACACCAGTAAGAAAAATTAGAAATTTCATTGGTAATTTTCTTTTGTTTGTCTGTTTCATTGAATACTCAAAAACTTTAAAATATCTTGTCCTTTTCTTATTATGAATGATAATATTTTGGCTAGACAAGATCTGGGTGCAGGAATATCAGGTTGTAGAGTGAAGTGATGCATCTATAGAGGTGATTCTTGAGGAATTTAGAAAAGTGTACAATCTTCATGTTTGCATTTGAACTTCAAGATTCAGTCGCTTTATACAACCACCTTTTTATGATGAACATTAATATTCAGATATTAAAACTATCTGCTAAATATTGGTTCAAAATGATTTTTATGTCAACATTATTAGCATATGTGAGCTTGATCTGGCATGAGCAAAGCTCTGTGAGTGGCAAGGTGTATGTTTTCACTCTGAGGTGTAGCCAGAAAGGATTTGTTTGAATTCAGAGTTCAGATGTTTCATTTACTTCAAATACATACAATTGTAGATCTGAAATAAGAAGGGTTTATATGAACATGTGTTTTAGCTGAATTTGTGGAATATTGAAGCTTTGATTTACAGTTTTTGTGTTGAATGCATCCACTAAGCAAACTGACAAATAATACAGTGCCATCCACTTTAATATAGACCATGAATATATTCATACACTGTTTTATGTCATACATGTACTCCTTTGTGGCAGTTTTATGTTATTCTGAGTATTATAACAAAACTTAAATAATCTTGATTTCAAGAGTGATTTAGATATTTGGCAACTCCAAGGCTATCTTCAAGCTCGATTTGTTAAAAATGTGAAATTCTAAGGAAACAGGTGTACTAAGTTTTGATTTTGCTTGCATTGGTTGCTCATCGGTGGAATTATCAAATTCCATGTATGCCAAATAATTGGGTTGTGTGACTGGCTGTGCCATGTTGACATTAAGTGCAGTAACTTTTGGGCAAATGTGACTACATGTATGATATTGAAATGAATGTATCTAGGTACAAAACTTGAACTTCTTTCATCATGAAAACTCTGTTTTTTTGTTGCAATGTAAATCTGCTTCCAAAAAGGAAATGGCACTAACGACAGTTCACACGGCATTGTGTATACTCTAACGTTTACTCTCTCCCTCTTCTCCCACTGTCTACCAATTCTGTTTTTTTGTATCATAGGTGTACATAGGTCATCCAAGTTCATGCCATCAGTTTTAGCAGACAGAGATGAAAAGAAGCTTTCCTAAGCCTGTGTTGATCAGCTGTACAAATGCTTGGCTGTTAGAGAGAGCTTGCGAACAGTTTTTGAACGTTTCTCCTTTTTTTTTCTTTTTTTTTGTGTAAAGGAGCATGTACAGTAAAATCTTGGGGTAAACTTTGTCGAAACATGGTGTCAGTTTGTGGCACCAGTTGTCGATGAACATGATGTGAATAAACCGTGTAGTATTCTCTTAGTTTGTTTAAATGGGATGGCTTTAAGGATGTGAATTAAAAAAATGAGCGTGTCCGACCAGCTGTGGTCAGTTTTAGAGGAGGCACATACCAGGATCGCACTTGTACAAATTGGAATTTCAACACCACTACATCAGCCTCCACGTCAACCAACGCATAGTGCCAAGAAATTCACTCATCAATCACTCATCGTGGGACATATCAAGGAAGGGCACCTCTGCTCTTCTCTGCAAATGGACGGCCATCACATCATCCACCAGACGAGATTCAGCGACACCGATTCATCGATGTTAGAGCCATTCGATTTTGCCAGCATCGAGGGACAAAAAGTAGCGGAGGAAAATGCAGCGCCGTCACACAGCATCTGAGCAGAACGCCTTCAAGCGCGTGGGACAGCACTTGTACTAAGCCCAGTAATTGCAGGCACTTCATCGATGATGAGTTTTGCCAGTGTAAATGGTGCACCTGCACCTTCAGGAAAACCCGGAGTGTTGCAGCTTCCAACTGGATTTATTAATTGCTGACAAGGCAAGTTGTGCTATCAATGTCTTTTGTTTGTTGCAATTTTATCTGTTGCCATTTTGTCTGTGTGTAAAATATCTCGTTATATACTGCACTTTAGACCTAATTATAGCAGGCAGACAAGCCCAGTGCATGCTGTTTTCTTCAAGAACAAAGAAAAGACACAATCAGCGCTTTTAAGAGCATTTTTCTGGCAGTATTCCAAATTATTGGCTTGTGAATTACTGTAGATATGTGATAAAGTTTTGTTTACATTGACTCCAACCTATTCTTTCCCCCCTCAGTTCAGATCTAACAAAAGTCTGGACTAAATCATGTCAAAACCTGAATTCTTGCTTGGATCGAAATGTGACCAGTTCATCTACAAAATACTCAAAAAAATGTAACCACTGTATTCATATTCTAGCACTTTTTAGACAAAATTAAGATATTCAAAATAATTTCACTTACTTTTATGTGAGGATGATGTGAATTGGTAAAAATTGGTAAGAATGTGGAAGTAACTAAATATATGTTTCATTACACCCCATCTTCTGGAAAACACACACACACACACACACACACACACACAGCATGAACAGGGGTTTACTGATAAGCGTAACTGACTGGAAGAAATTGCTTATGTATTAACTCTTTAGGAATGATAGTGCCTGTGAGTTAATGGGTTAAGAGTAAACTTGCTTCATCAGGTCAATCTTATCTGAAATGGGAGCATAGAAAAAAAAGGGGTGAGGAGAGAAATTCTAGCCTTTCCACACATGTAACAACTCCAGATTATATTACCTGCAATTAACCTGTTGGTGATACAAATTTGTGGATGTGTCTGATCGGTATAGTATTGGGAGTTATTATGCTTTCCTTCCCTTTTGGTTTCTACAGCTTGACCCGATGAATGCATTACGTGTTGCTAGGTTGGGCTGCGTTTGGCACATCCCACAACAGCTGAAAGTTGTTATTTGATACTGAAAACACAAAACTGTCATTTTTAGTGGGGAGAATGTCTGTTCTGGAGATGTTCAAAATGTGAATATTATAAATGTTGAATTGACGGATTTCTAGCCATTTTATAGGTCAAAGTATTCCACCTTGTGCTGTCATACATGATTGGAATGCCCCTTTTTTACAATACAATGCTGTACATATATCTCTTCAGTATACAAGTGTATCTATCTCTTTAAAAAAGTCACTCTCTTAATCTCTGCAATGCATGTATTGCAACTGGATGTTACTGAGGAATCATAAACTGCAAAGTATGTGCTGACCACAGAATGCTCAGAAAATGTAATACACTTGGTAAAATGAAAGAAATGTAGTTTTTGTTTGATTTATTTCCAATCGTCACATGACACCTAATTCCTTTGAATCATATTACAGATACAGCATACTTTTCTTTGAATTTAAAGGAAGCATAATGGAACAATTCCATGCAAAATGCAACAAAAAAAAAATGTATTTTTGTTTTTTAATTGAAGTAGATTTCCTCCTATTCAGATATCTATTTGTCATATGTTTCAGTAATAGGAAAAGTATTTAGATGTTTAAATGTATTTAATGCTAACTTTCATGTCTCTCTTCTTTTTTTCTCTCTCTTGAACAGCAGAGGTACAGGAACAGAATACCAAGCCAAATACATGTGCATATCTTCTCTCCATCTTAAATGTTTTGTTCTGTTGGTTTCTTTTTCAGTGAAGTCTGAAAAGGCAGTTACTGACTTCTTGCTCTAAACAGACAATTATTATGCTCTACCTTAACATTTATCAGCCTGCTGTATGCAATTCAGACAAGCCCAAAACTCTCCTTAAAAAAAAAGTTGAATCTCTTTTTCACAAGTGCATATGATTGGCTACAGACTCCTTGAAGTCTACCTCAGGCAATCTTTGGCCTCTTTAGTCTTGCCGTTAGAGATAAGCAATCCAGTGAAAAGAAGTCGATATCTTTTTGTTGGTTGTTGGCACAGAGCCATTCAAAAAGTCATTTGTCATTCTGCATTATCAGCAACTTCAATTTTATTTGTCTACACTTGTGCAGATTAATATGTCTTATCTTATCCCTCTCCACCTCCCCCTGCACTTCTCAAGTGAGTGTATCAATTAAAAAGCAATTTTTGATCGTGTTAAGTTAACTTGATTACTGAAACCTCACTTGCCAAGTTTTCTTTCGCCCAGACCACAATTGCTCAGCCTTTGATTTCTTAAGTGCAAAACTGAAATTGCCCCAGATCCTAGAGCAAGACAGATAACGTCTAAAAAGTTTTTGTCTGATTGCAGCAAATTTGTATGCATTTTCATTTCATCTGTTATTTAGTCACAATGCCATTACTTCAATAAAGTGTTCAGTGTTTTACCCCAAATCACCAAGTATTCAAGTTTTCACTTTTGAGTTTGTACCAAAAGAACTGATCAGTCTTTCTGTACAGAGTTTTTGTGTGTATGTGGAGTGGACACCCATTGAAATGAAATCCACTGCATGTTTAAAATTGATTTTGTAAATAGAATGAAATCAGTCAAAAAGAGAGAAGAGGTTATAAAGAAATCAGCTCTATGTTGTGACGAATCCCTTTTTAAAGTTTCTCATTTACATGTTTTCATGAGACAGTTACTAGTAATACAGATCAATGTATTGTGCTCTTATGCAGATCAGATTGTAAATTATGCCCTCCCATGGGTCATTTCTTAGCTTTTCACCAAATTCCAAATTTGAAAAAGCTTTAAACAATCTATCGCATCCTGTGCGAACAATGATCACTTCCAAATGGGGAAGTTTGATACTAAATTACCGGTATTGACCAACAGTATGATTTCTCTGATTTTTCTCATACGAGCCATTAGGAGAGGTGTTAAGACTTCTGAGATATTTAAGTCTATTACACTGGGTTCTTATATGAATTTGCTCTATACATAGGAATCAAATTTAACATGCAGTGGCTTGATAAATAGGGGAAAAAAGGTGAAAATGTGTGTGTATCAGTATGTTACAAAGTCAAGAAAAATATGGTAACACGCAATGCATTTGTGCAATCAAGTTTCCATTTTATTGCCGAATTTTGATGACACCCCCAAGAAGGGGAGGTCCCAAAAATTTGGCAATAAAAGTACAGTGACTTCATTGGCAAGAAGTGCATCAACTGTATTTTTCTTGACCTGTATTGTGTTAATACCAATACAGTGTTCATGGATAAATCGGCTGTTATATAAGTATACATTATTGTACAGTATATAAAAGATGACAATGTAGGGTAGTAAGTAATGCATTTCAGTCCAACAGTGCTGTTTATTCAGACCAAATTTTCAACGCATACATATGTCTTCCTCAGGGTCAACATGAACAATTATTAAAATAAACAAGATGACTCTATTTTTTATTGTGTATATAGAGAATAGAGTCACCTTGTTTATTTTCATAATTGTTCATCTCAACCCTAAGGAAAATGTATGCATCAAAAAGTAGCACTGTTGGACTGAAATACATTACTACCCTACTTCGTCATCTTTTCTGTACTGGCACCAACCCGCGGACCAAAAACATTTCCCACTTTTGATGCTTAATAATTCGAAAACTATATATCAGGTAAAACTGTCATTGATAAGAATAATAGCTGAATGTTGTACAATTTAGTTGAAGGTGATTTGAATATGAAAACCTGTATCAGTTTCATGAAATCCATGATTAATTTCAAAGTTAGGTCCAAGATGTTGGTCAAATTTTAACCCTCTGTACAAAACCTAACTTTACTCAGGAACTAATGATGTTTATGTGAGTGTGTACTTACAATGACACTGAACAATGGACCTGGATTCCACCTGCTCAGAGCTCTTCTCCAAGGCACATGAATGCTTTATTAGTGTATTCACGATGTATTGCCCTGGGCACTCCACTAGTCTGAATTCATGGCAAAGGGTAAAATGCATGCACATGAAAAAAGTAAGCACATGTTTCCATGTGCTTGCATACACAACATTTCAGAATGAATGAAGACTACCTGTGATTGTGGAATTCCTCATGAATAAATAATGAACACTCCCGTTCATACCAATTGACTTCTGTGCAAAGTTAAAGTTTTGTACAGAGGGTTGAAAATAGAGCAAAATCTGAAACCTAACTGAAAAATAAATGTTTAATTCAACGAAACTGAATTATGCTGTCATTGTTAAATTGCCTCCAACAAAATTTTACACTATCCAGCTATTGCTCATCTGTATCAATGTCAGTATTATTTGATATTCATGTATAATTTTTGAACTAATAAGGATTAAAAGTGGAATGTTTTTGTAACACCTAGTATGTATGTATATATATATATATATATATATATACATATTTGTATATATATATATATGTATTTATATTTATTTATATGTATGTATATATACATGTATATATATAATGCATTGTATATATACATATATATATATATATATATATATCACATACATACAGTATACAGTGTAATCGGTTATACCATGCAGACGCATTATAGAGTTACACACACACACACACACAAAACCCTTTCAATACGTGTATTACGTATGAGTCTATGATATTTCATTTATTTGGTTTCCACACAAATCATACAGAGTTGTTTACAACATCTATCAATGACAATGTAAAGTAACACATTACAGTATAAGATAAGTTCAGTATATTATATGCAAATATCATTTACATGGCACAAAGTCGATTCATCAAAATGCACATTTTTTTTTTTTTTTTTTGAAGTACACATAAATACATGTATTTCATATTTTGAACACCGGCGAGATAACCTTGTACACAGGGATTTTTTAATTTTTTTATTATTTATATATTATTTTTAATTTTTTTTTTAGTGCGGCAAAAATTAGTCGTGAATAAATTAATTTGTGATCCGTTTTGCATGAGAGATAGGCCCAGTATCCCACGTGTATAGTGTATACACATGTACCAGCATACGATTTAGGCGTCCAATTGAAACGCATGTAAGCATAATACTGAAAATCGTAGTGAATGTACATTATTTGCGGCAAAATCGAGATCTTGGTTTCTATTAAATTCGTTTAAAAGCAATATACAAATGTACACTTGTAATTTCAAGTTTCGAGTTTCTTTATTTCACCAAAGCAAGGAACCTACATGTATTAAAAACAAATACACTGTACGTCAATATTCGGATACGATTACAAACATATTAAGACACTGTAAGACACTGAAAAGAAAAAAAAAATGCAAAAGTATATTGACAATTATACGTTACAAGGCTGCCAACATTGGAAACTAGTTGAGATTGAGACTCCCATAGGCCAATGCTATAATTTAGGAGTCAAAATAAGTGAGATCAATAGAAATGCATGCAAATGAAATAAAGTTATAGAGTGAGAAAGGACCAAAATGAGTGAGAGTTAGTAGGTAGCAGCCAGAAAGGAGATGTCCCTGATTTTTAGCTGACCTAAAATTATTCAATTTCAATTATCTATAATGTGTTCAAATGGAAGTAAAACGTAAGAACAGGACAAAACAAAGCACAATGACAATAACAAAATACAGTGATGTCTCGAAACATAAGGGATAAAAGATTATACATATACTCTCGACCTCGATGAGTTTGTAATTAGAGAGAACTTTTTATTTTTGTAACCAGATTTAAATGTATTCAAAGAGGTCGCATGACGAATTGCACAGGGGAGAGAATTCCACAGGGTAGGATCAATGTAAAAGATAGATCGTTGATAAAAGTACGAGATAGAGGTAGGTGAAAATCATTCGCGTGCTATAATTATGAATTTGATTATACAAAGTGAACAGATCTTAGAAGATTTAAATACAGTAACTAAGATGAAATAATTACAGTGTAGTTTTACAAGAGATGGTCACCACCTGCTCAATAAGAAATATCAAAATGTACGCATATGATTATGTAGGCCAACACAAATTCTTTAGCAGCGTACAATTTACTTGTCAAATTAATTTGCAGCAGGCATGACACTAAAAGTGCATTTGATTGCAAGAGCGGAACATTTCAGACATTTGGAACATTTTGAAATGGGTGATAATGACAATGAAATCTTGTACGACGAAACGTGGAAGAATGAACATTCAAAAAATAAATATCGGAGACGAAGGGATGTATTGTACAATGTTTATATGAGTGGGCCTATACTTCTATGGGAATTGCGTGGAGGAAAAACGCTGACGAATCTATATATATATATATATTTAAAAAAAGGTAAATTCAGGTTGTATGCAGCCCTTGTCAAACTCCTCGTATACTACAGGTGGGGACGGACTTTCCCCTGTTGATAAGAATTATCTTGGCTTGATTTGATTCGTACGTGGTTTTTTAAGTGGTGGACATGATGTTCGAAGATAATATTCGTGACACATGTGTTATACAGTACATCTGGTGCCACAATTCTGTGCTCACACGGTTAGGCCTATACCGAAATTTCGGATGAAGTACAAATGTATAAGCCTACAGTGTAGCTCCCATAATGATGATCTAAACGCGATACACAGTACGTGTGGATTGAGTGAATGCAGCGATATTATTGGAACACATCAATGAAAAACTGAGGAAAATCAAACAATCCGTTCAGAAGTAATGCATTTTTGGAATTTTGTGACGAGACCGTCGGATCAGAAAACTTCTGATCATGACATCGATACACTATAAAAAGATACAATATATAAAGAAAATTCCACAAAATATATTATTTCATATGAAAAATACACATTCTGAGGTGTAACTTACATAGGTCCTGTATGTTAAGGGTAATCCCCCCTGCTTACTGAAAGAAGTAAGTCTAGTGATCTTTCATTAATTATACTAGAAAATTGAAAATATGTAGAGTTTCATTATATTGTCTTTATATCGTAGTGCATAATTATGTGATGTCGTGATCCCTTAGTCTTTTGATCCAGCAGTCTCATCGCCAAAACTTGAGAAACTCATGACTTTTCAACGGATTGTCCGACTTTCCTCAAACTTTCACTGATGTAGGCCTATTCTGCTGCATTCACTCAATTAACATGCCAAAGTCAACAATTACAGTAGACTCCAGTTATAACGAAGTCCTTGGGACCAACATTTTTCTTTCGTTATACCGAAATTTCGCTTTAACCGAACAAATAAACGATAAAAAACAAAACAGGAAAACGGGGTGAGTTTTTATTTTGGTTTAACCGGAATTTCATTATAACGAGAGTGCACTGTATAGGCTCCATTTGTTTTGAGTCTCTGACAGAAACTGATGGAAGTAGCGCGTGCCTAAGCGCATGCAATTATTAAAAGTGCACGTAGGCTAAGACTACTGTTTATATCTTGGAAAGGGGTCCCCGACATTTCACCTCTTTTTCATTATATTCAGCTTATTTGACAAAATTTAAATAGATACAAATCCTGACATGTAATGTATAGGCCATCCGCTGCAGGACTCCTGACAAGTAGTCCTATATGAAAGCATGAAATTATAGCTCTGATTTTCAAATACATTTCACATTATTGTGACATATCGAGATATGCAACCACTACACACACCCACAAAAAGCCCAATCAGAAAAAGATAGACATAATGAAATACATACAACACCGTTTACAAGAGCATTTACCAATAGGTAGAGGTAGGGCCTACATAATTTTGTACCTGCATTATGTGGAGGCCACATGATTTACACACAAAGTCAAGTGGAATTTCCTTCCCTCTTTTCAACATATTAGGCCTACAGTATAAACAAGACTTGATCGATAGCTGCCTAATGTGAAGCTGCTCAGCAAGCCTAATTAATCAGCGTTATGCTGTATATGACTTTATAGGCCTATACATGAAATTGATTACACGTGTAGGCCTATATAGGAGCCTACATGTAAGGCGAACAACGCGACATTCGATGTGATACACAAATGTGATTGTATTCTTGCAGTTATACCTAGTGGTTGAATACTCACGCCTGATCCCGCCACGCCTTAGAAGTAAAACATAAGAGTGGAAGACCCTAGATAATTTTCACAAGCTTCCAGTATATAAAAAGACAAATTGCAAAGAGACATACAGGACTCCCTTTATAACGAAGTCCCCGGGACCGGCAGTCTTCTTTTGTGATATCGAAATTTCGTTATAAGCGAACAAATAATAATAATAATAATAATAATGATAATAATAATAATAATAATGATAATAATGATAATAATAATAGTAATAATAAAAATAATAATTATAATTATAATAAAAGCAGCGGACATTTATATGTTGCGGCCTGAATTCTTACTTCGTTGTAACCGGCATTTCATTATAATCGTGTTCGTTATAATGGGAGTGCACTGTAAATTGGTAGTAGTGCTCGATCCCATGAGAAATAGTTTTTTTGTTGAGATGGGGCTTCAGGTTTCCAACATTCTTGTGAGATAATGAGAAACCACTTCGGAAATATGAAAAACAATACAAAATATTATTATTCTCAGAGAAATTCAAAGATTTTTTTGGATGAAATTGATTAAATTGCTGAGATATCCAAAAGAAAGCTGGAACCCACCTTTTACCAGGATCGGTTTGGTTTACCTTTGTATAGATATCTCGGCAATTTCCAAACTGATTTTAATCAAGGGAACTTTGAATTCCTCGTAGGATTGTATAATTATGGTGTTTAATATTTCATGAGGCCTATCTCACAAAAAGTTATTGCAGCTCAGTCCTTTCTCAACAGAAACTTGGCCATCCTTGACTGAAATAGACAAAGTGCAGAAAAAATAGCACTTTTTAGATCAGATACAAAAGGTGTTTAGATCACACCCCGCTTACGGGAATATTCACCGGACTTAAACATCGGACATGTCGAAGATTCCAGGGCCTTGTAGTGATTTTTTTTTTTTTTTTTTGCATCATGTGTATGTAATGCTTTATACCTAATTGTTGGCATGCTGTACGTGGCAATCTCGATAACATAAACACCTCAATACCCATTCAATATGTGCCAGCCCACTCTTTATTTAGATTTGCCCTAAAATCGTTTTATAAAACTCAGACTGGCAATGAATTAGGATCTGTTTATGGTGTTTGAAAGTGCGTGTTTTCAAAGCTGTTAGAAATCAAATATTTTTACATGACATAGAGTAATAATTAGAGTAATAATAGAGTAATGATAATTCAGATTATATTCCAAAAATATGACTCTAAATTTGTTTCACTTCTTTTTTTTTTGGGGGGGGGGGGGTTGGGGAGACACAAGCCAGTATTTGCGAAGTGATGTCCCTCGGATAGGACATAAAATAGAGGTCCCGTGTATGAGAGAGTCACAGCTCATGCACGTAAAAGATCCCGCTTCATTCATTCATCGCAAAGAGCAGGGTGTTTAACCCGGTGAAGTGGTCCCACCTCACATCCAACTGGACCCCATGGAAGACCAGCTTAGCATAGATGAATATGGGCTATCCAGCCATCTTCTCAGATGGAAATGAACAAACAAACAAACAAAATGACAACGTTTAATCTCATTCGCATTATGATGAGTTATACCACCAGCACGTGTATCAATTTATGTTCTGTGAAAACACACAAAACTGTTAAGCCAAATGTTTAATCTCGAATGGAACTTCCATCAATCTTTTTCATTTTACGTACTCTACTGTGTCAGGGTGAACACTGACAATTGCACTTTAATCCCAACTAAGAATAACGATGTACATGTTTTACGCTAACCGCATCACTCGGGTTATGATTGACAACTCGTAAAGAGAGAGAGAGAGAGAGAGATAGAGAGAGAGCAGGTTTATGCCCCTCCTTACTGCCACTTCAGAAACCTGCTCAAACCGCTCCCGGCGATTGGTTAGATACAAAGCCCTATAAAAGACCTAATTTTTGTCTGCGGGCGAATCACAAGTTGATTTAGCTTATCCCAGTGGAGACTCCCCTTCAGTTGCGTATAATTACTTTTATCTTAGCCCCAAAACACACCCAGGTAAGAGTAAGTACTTTTTGTGCTGTGTGATTCGCTGCAAAATTGTTTTGGTACATGTATTTATTTTCATCAGGCATTTGATCGAATGGAAGTTACCTTAAACTAAAGTTGGTTTCACCAGAAAGGATTAATCTTACTGGTTATTTAAGGAAATCTCTCTTATAATCAAGAAAAGTCAAGAAGTGTTCAAGTCAATCGCTGATGATTTAATAGCTTACTTTGTTGATCCCTCCCATAATAATTCTGTTTCATCTGGAAATTTAAGATTTTTTTTTTTTAGGGTAGGATTATAAGATTGGTATCGAGAATATAACGACAGTGTTCGATTTCTACGCCGGGAGTTTGGTAACGTCAACTGGAACAATAATTGAACATGTATAAGGTGCTTGTATATCACAAGGGCAATTGTTACTGCAGTGATTTCGCAATAGATAATTATGTCGGGCTATTGATGATAATGATCTGTTATTGCAGAGAGTGATTTCTATACGAGATGTCAATATTGGCTGTCTTTTTTCCTTGTTATGTAGGCCACGTCAATCTTATTTATTTTGTTCCTAGATATATATCAACCCATGTTTACTTCTAGACGGTATAGGCGGCGAAATATGCCTAAACCGAATATTTTATTAACCGTTGATTCGAATAACAAATTGATAAGAAAATAGTAAATGTCTAATCAAAATATTTGATCGGACCCAAATTAAGAAAACTAAATAGGGCCTACACTTCTAATTACAAGTACTGTATAAGATTTGCGATGATCATGGTTTTCTAGATATAGCAATCACTTTTGTTTTCCTGATTGTTGAATGAGGTGATAAGTGATTCCATAAACGCTAATTGATCGATCCACAAAGAAATATTTGTTAGATTCTCCTTTTTGTATGGAAATTATAATCTTTGCAATTATCTCTGGCATATTGGTAGCTTATATGCCAGTGATGCCAGTGATCTCCTATTCATAATTTTGTTATCGCCTCGAAGGAAACGATTTCGAATGTATCTTACTTCAGACCAAATCATTACAGTAGTATAAACTGAATTATGAACCGAATACTGGCAAAAATGACTAGATTCATGGTTTATTGTTCTTTCTTATGTCTTTCGCTTATTAAGGCCTAATCTCTTCAAGACAAAAGCTTCAATGGACTTGATTTTCTGAAGTTTTTACTTCCTAACGGCATGCACTAAAGCGTCTTTACAAAAGCGGGTATACACTTTCAAAGCGTAGCACGGAAGGTAACATAGAAAACCTTTTTTTTTTTGGCCATGCCTGTCAACGTTTGCACTTTTTTTTTGGTAGTGCATGTGCAATGAACGACACACATAATGTAGACTGATGAGAGAGTAGTTGAGTTTATGTATTTGTGACGTCATCTTCCTTTCACACTTCCACACTCCAGCATGTCGGTACGCACGGCAATTCTCCGTACGTCGTCTTTGAAAGCACCGCTGTCAAATTCTGTCTGCACCCGCGTCACGTCGCCATTGGCAACCAGTCAGCTGGTCCGCACTTCCTGCACAGGGACCGCGTCGTATTTTCTTCAGAACAGGTGCGTATTAAATCTTAAATATTGTTGTCTTTTCTTAATCTGTTGTTAGTATCTACATAACTCATAGCCTTAGTTTTTAACCAGTGCAAGGAACCAGTGGTATGGCCTAATTATTATCGCAGCCATTGGCTCTTCAAAATAATGAATGCAAAGGATTACTGATAAGCATAACAATTTGCTAATAGTGATAAAAGAAATGACACGCGTGCCTGTTTTGTTTCTATATCGTTGATTAGGATAGAAATTAATGAAAATCATTACTATTATCATCTGTCCAGCGAGCACTTTTATACAGTAGACTCTCATTATAACAAAGTCCTCGGGGACAGGCAGTTTTTCTTTCTCGTTATACAGTTAAGTATCCAAATTTAGTTATAACCGAAACAACATAAACATAAAAAACTAGAGCGGAAAATGTTGTCGGTCTGAATTTTTGCTTCGTTGTACCGAAATTCGTCATAACCGTGTTTGTTATAACGGGAGTGCACTGAACTTTATCAGTAATATGTGACTTTCTAATGATGCTGCCTATCCAATGAAGTGTTCAAAGGAAGGAAAATGAGAAAAAAAGAAAAAAAAAACGTAGAGAAACAAAAAGTCGTTATAGGCCTGTGCGAGATATATAAGGTATGGTCTTAGCTTAACTTTTAAATATATATCAATATTATGAGTTCCCCCGAACGTTCTGTGGTAATTTATTTCAAAGTAGTGGACCTGTATCAGCAAAAGCAACGATTTTTCCATTTTGGGCTGAACGTATACGAAATGGTGTTATATCAACGTACACAGTTTCCTAACTGGGGCATATTGCTGAAATAAAAAGAAGTTTTAAAAGTCTACTGAATATGTTACTTATATGTATTGTGAAGTTTTCAAAAAAAAGTGCAATTGAAAGACTAAAAAGTCTACAGAATATTATGTTACTTATATGTATTCTGAAGTTTTTCAGAATAAAAAAGTGCGAGTGAAAGAATAAAAGTCGATCTACAGAATATGTTACTTTGACATCGTGAACTTGCGCTCTCCAACATGATTCTGATGTCGGAAGTGGTAGAAGGCCTATATAGCTGGTTTCACAAAACACCCCAAACGTGTAAGGTTCTGGGCCAGGGGACAAGTAATGTCATATGCGAACAGAATTTCGTCAGTGCGAAACTTTCCGTAACCTTAAGAATTTTGCGAGATGGCTGTTTTGTATTTAGTGGCTCCGGACCTGAGGAGAGGCTTTGTAATGACCTCGCAGAATGCCTCTGATGCACCATGTGATGGCGCTATTCATGGCTTGTGTCTGCTTGTGTTCGTGACTCACCTCTGACTGTCAAATACTGTAGGCTCCTACTATTGCGGCAGTAATTGAATACAGTTCGACCTCGATTATCCGGCCTCCTTTTATCCGGAAATCTTTATTATCCGGTACGCGTGCAGTGAAGGACTTTTTTTTTTTCATCCAAAAATTGAGAAAAAACAGTGACTTTAACTCAATTAAAATTTCCACAAAACTTACATGATTTACCTACAATATTCCCTACAGAACTAACATAAATTCACACCAGTATCATCGTAAAAGTAAGCAGTCATGATCTATAAATTCACCATAAGAACATGGATGACAACTTGTCAGTAAATCACGGCGCAGTTTTGCATGGTACGCTACCTGCCTATCTGCCAGTGCACTGGGACGGTAGCTTGGACGGCAGCTATACATTAACATTGTGTCTCCCATATCCGGCCAAATCGCTTTAATATCCGGATGAGCGCCGGTCCCGACATGGCCGGATAATCGAGGTCGAACTGTATGGGACTTGAGAGGGCGAGTCAAGTACACATGGAGCTTCTGACAGGAAAGATATGATATAAGCCGAGTTATATACACTGCGATTGTTGTTCAACAATACCTCATGTAAGAAAATTCATATCGTCTTGATTTTGTGGTTTATAGGCATAGTGATGGAATTTGTCGGAGTTATAGGCCTATTTCTTCTATTTGGAAGATTATCAAAATAAACAGAAAGGAATGGTCTATTATATAGTCTCTACTACGAGACTAGTGTAGAGAAAAAGCTATTTAATATGCCCATAACGAATTTAATAGACGTACACTTTAATTTCATTACTTCCACCTAAGGAACTTCAACTCTGTTAAAGGGACAAAGGCGTCATGGCCTAGCAGAACTAATAGCGCCATCACACAGCAGCTTAGCAGACATGCCTCGACGGAGGCAAAGCCAAAAGCCGATACGAAACAGATCGTGTCTGCCGCCGCCAACGACAAGCGCAAGTGGGTGGAAGTGATGTGGTCAGATTACCTGGGACGATACCCGTACGTGTGGATGAGAGACAACTGTCGCTGTGACGAGTGCTACTATCCGAGCTGCCACTCGAGATCGATGCTGATGGCGAACCTCGACCTCGACGTCCATCCGAAGTCAGTGGAGGTCAAAGAAGACGGACATCTAGTGGAGGTCTGTATGACCTTTGACACCATGTTATGGAATGGATGTTTCTGATACTAAAGTCCATTCTCACCCAATTTATGATTTTGCATCTTTAAGGAATCGTACAGTATTGGTTTCAAAATATAATGAGGGTTGAAATTGTCTGTTGCGAGACACTAGGAAACCACTAATGAAATATTATAGAGCATACAATTCTAAGAAGATTTCAAATTTGATTTGATGAAAATTGGTTTTGAAATGGCTTAGATATACAAAAACTAACTTGAAAATATTAAGAGGAAAATTTTCATGACCTGATGGTTGGTTAATAATATTACATGTCCAAATACAGTCAAACCACCCTTGGCAGTCACCTGTCTATAGTGGACAACTTACAGCCGCTAAAAAGAAAACAAGAAAATTGATCAAACTTGAGAGAAAAGCTATGTAAAAAAAGAAAATAAAAAAAACAAATCTATCATGGCTATCTGTCTATGTTACAGTAAATTTTAGTCTCTCTTGGGTAACCGCTCTAAAGATCGAGGTTTGACTGTAACACAACAATATGATTACATTTTTAGACTGGAAGAAAAATGATTTAGACTCCCTTTCCTTGCAAGGGGAAAGCAGAAGCTACAAGGAATTAGAAAAAAAAAAACCTAATGACGGAAAACAGTAGGTTTCCTATATTCTTTCCTCAATCACTCTTATAATTCAACGAATTCCATCATAGACCGTGCCACGTTATTACCAATGCATTGCATATATTATGAATAAAAATGCATATATTATTATTACTATGCATGTCCCAAACTCTGGAATAACCTTCCCGATGACATCGATTAAAACGCTTATGACATGCTACTCCCGCTTAACAAAAAACACTTCTTTGGGTTTTTTTTGTCTTAATTTTTGCTCTTTATTAATTTAATGTTCCTTGAGCATTCTACATAGTGGATTTGCTGCAATGTAAGCTATCAGTATTACTGTTATTTATTATTATCATGATATCATGATTATCGTTATTATTATTATTATTATTGTTATCACTATTATTATTATTATTATTGTTATTATTATCATCATCTTCATCATCATCAGGATTGCAAAAGTCCGATTATCACTGCTAGCACCAGTCTCATGTTAATAGCTATAATAATGTTTGCTTGTTTCATATTTCTCATAGTGGCGCTTTGTTCTGGATCCTGTGTCACATTGTTTTTACAAATTGTCCCTCTATCGCCAGATTGTTTGGTCGGACGGTCACATCAGTCCGTACCCGTCGGACTGGTTGAAGCTACAGCGATTCGACAAGACCGATTACGATCCGACTAAGAAACTGTCCAAAATCTCGTGGGGGTCGGAGTTCGTCAACGAGATCCCAACGTTTTCTTTTGATGACGTCATGACAAAAAACAATGCCCTGCAAGAATGGTTGAAGGGATTGGTGGAGTACGGTCTCGTGAAGATCACGGGCGCCCCCTTGGAGCTTGGTGTGTTGAACAAACTTTGCCGGAAAGTTGCCTTCGAGAGATTGACGTGTTACGGGTGAGTGATGATTCTGTCATTTAACAATGTATGCTTATAATATGAATTTGATCGCAGATTGAAATTCATTTATTTCAATTCAGGTGATATAATTGTGATAAGAGATATGTTCATGAAATTAAAGTATTGCAGTGGTATAAATTATAGTGAAGCAAAGACAGATAATTCTTAAAAACATATTATCCGAGGGTGAAATGAAAAACGTTATAATATAGAAAAGGGATGATGTTCGTTATTTCGAAAGTTTGTTGATCCCGAAAATGAAATGAGGTTCGTTATTCGAAAATGTCGTTATTCCGAAGGTTCATGTTAATTAATCCGTTTACGAAAAAAAAGTATGTAGTATATAGGTTTGTGACAAACTTGCTGTATGGTTGATGACAAAATCACCTCATTATTTGCATAATAATTAATTGCTATCAATATCATTGTTTCCTAAAAAAAGATATAAACACAAATTAGAATATCACAAATATCTTGCCTTATACATAGGCCCCACTGTGAAAAGGGACTATAGTGTGCAATGCAAGTATTCGTCGACTTGAATTGATTCATAATACCCTGATCATCACTTATTATTATGTGGCGACGAGAATATCAAAATATGATATATTATAGATTATACAATATTTGTTTTTACTATTTTTCTTGAGATTACTTTGATACGGGAATAAAAAAACCCAAAAACTTCCACATCACGATTCTGCCTGTGACATCATATTATGTCGATCACTGCCAAAGTAAACTGCCATGCTTGGCAAAAGACATCGGAATCCATCTTCCACTCGACAAGACCGGGCATTGTGACTTGCACGTTTCTATTGCAAGGAAACATGCAAGTTATGCCCAATGTAGGAGAAGGTGCATTCCATTGTTTGTATGTTTGTTTTTATCATGTGAGTACTTTAAATACCAATGACTGACAGATGGTGCGACTGTCAGAATCTTTGTTTGAAAAATATTTGCAGGCATATCCAAGTAATCATTACAAAAATGTAGATAACTTACTATTACAAACACACACACGCACACACACGCACACACACACACACAAGAGCTGTTATACATATAGTGATATTTTCGCTAAACATGCATTATTAGTGACTAATATCGCTACAAATCCTGTTTCTTCCTACAGCCATGATTTCCGAGTGGAGAGCCTGTTCAACGCCAGCAGTCTGGCCTACACGTCGAAAGCCCTAGGTCTTCACGTCGACCTGCCTTTCTACGGCTATCGCCCAGGGGTTAGTTCCAATTCAATCATTCCTGCTTTGTCGTCGAGTCAAATTGAAAAGAAAATGTAAAATAACTTCTAAGCATCCGAATCCCTAAGGAACATTATGCTTGAGTATGAAGTTGGCCTATAGATTTGTTCGGATTGAGTATTATTCTTTTTTTTTTTTCCGGCGGGTATTTCAGCCATAACAATTAATGGGGCTTCGGATCAGTTACTAGTACGCCGAAGAATATCGGTGTGTGCACTGGCATACCGGAGTGTACCCGGTGTACATGCCTGACCCATTGGCTCATCTTTTTATATTTTGGAAGCTACCACACCCGTACCCACGTTATCGGTGATAATCTAGAACTTCGAAGATAATGTGCTCTATGGGACGCCAAGAGTCGCATGATCGATTTCGTTAGGAAATCGACCGTGCGACACTTGGCGCCCCATATACCTTATCCTTAAATTAGCTTATACGGGATGTTAGCTTGTCCTCGAAGTTAATAATCACCGTCTGAACATAACTAGTCTTTTATGTGTTCTTTTAATAGTTTTTTTTTGTTTCTTTGTTGTTGTTTTCTTATCGGACAGGTCTATAATAAAGTATACTATCTACTTCACTTTGCCATTGATCAAAATGATGAGTACCACTTGGCACAGAAAGCCCCGTAACCTCGCGCACACTATCCACATTCCCTGGTACAGAATGGTTAGCGTTATGAGCAATACTGAATATCTCAAGTATAGAAAAAAAAAGTCATCATCGACGATTGACAGTGTTTGAAACGTATGAAATGTTTCGATGAAAGGTTTGGAACATTCTGACGGGAGGAATCGCAAATCCGAGACTAAGTCTTGATATATTTCTTTAACTTGTATAACATGTAGTTTGTCTGTCACAACCAAAATTTCGAAAAGGAAGACTGTTCGTTTGAATAGGCCGGGGGATTACTAATAGTGTGATTTCTGAACCTGCATGGTTTGGAAACGAAAATATGAAATGCCAACATTTTCAGGACGACAAAGTATGGCTTACCGTCCTGTGTAGTTGTTTATTTTTTAATACTTTTGATTAGTTTTCGACAAAAAAAAAAATGATTAATTACACTATCCTTGATCATAGTACCTCTAGTCACCGATGTAAATTGAAAATACATTACATGTATCAGGTAAAATGGTTGTTGATATTGAAGATTGCTTAACCTTTATGCCAAGAAATATAAGATTATCACTTTCTTTTACTTGCTTTCCGGCGCGCGCATGGACTTCACGTGAAAAGCATGAATTCACGCTCCCGGGAGATGACGTCACAATGGGAAGATCGGTGGCTTACTGGATCACGTCTAGTTCTAAGAATCCAGTCCTTTCCACCTGACCCTTTGTCCTTTTTTTTTTCCACGATCGTTTGACATCCCGTAGGTCCAGATGCTGCACTGCATCAAGCAGGTGGAGTCGAAGGGAGGCGAGAACCAGTTCGCCGACGGGAAACGCGCCGCGGAACGGGTCCTGCGCGAACATCCGGAACTCTTCGACATCATGACAAAGGTCAAGATCGACTTCCGGCTCATAGCAACGGACTACATCGACGTCCACTTGCAGGAAGCGCAAACCATGATTGAGTGAGCTAAACATTCGATGATTTCATTGCATGCTTATATGTTTTCTTTATCCTTACGTTTCGCCGGAGCACTTGGAGCGGTTCTTGATCGATCAGTCTGCCTGCCATAGACGTCTAGCCCTGCTTCTAGGCCTAAACGGAGCCATGGACGTCTACGTTTTCCCTATTTAACGTCATATAAAATTGAAAAACAAATGAGCTTATAAAACTCTGTGATGCTCATTCATTTGAGTTGTACACTTTGATGTATTCTGTGTTGTGACTGGTTTTGTTTATGCCAGACTTGATGAAAACGGAGAGTTCAAATCCCTGGCCAAGAACGACCAAGTGAGGGCGCCGTACATGAACATACCAGTGGAAGACGTGGCCAAGGTGTACAAGGCTATGAAAGTTCTTCATGACGCAATTTATGACGAAAGAAACATGATTGACGTCAAGCTCCAGAAAGGTTTGTGATATTCATGTTTGTTAACAATATATTTTTCGACGACTTTGATTTTTTTTTTTTTACTCATATCATCTGCTAGGGTTTATTAACCCATCGCCCTTGAGTCATTTTCTAGCCATACCAATTTTCACTGAAAGACGTTAGACGATTGCAGCAAATTCTTTTTCGTTTCTTAGTTTACCTCCCCCTACTAGCTGAGTGGCAAGAAATTGCTATTATAATGACCAATACTCCATGAATCGAATGCACATGTCAATTACAATATGCTCCATCACCGCTTTATACTAAGTAAGATGCGATAGAGTTAACTTGAGAAAAAATAACGCAGTGAAGCTTCAGTGAAGGTTACTTGAAGTGATCTTTCATCTTTGTGTTTGGATTCGTATTAACGAATAAACAATTTTATTTCACTTGATTGTGAAGTTTTTAAAGACGCATGTCTGTAATGTTCATAGTCTTCATTGTAGGGACTCACTTTCCACAGTCTTGTAAAGCGCAAATTCATGTCCATGATGAACAACAAAACGTGCGGATGTAGCACGATTTTGCGTTGAGACATGTCCAGTTTCTCTTTCTACGAAAAACAATGGAAACAACAAACGCGTGTTCCGTCTACTACGTCACCCTCACCCCAATGACCGGCCTATTCTTAACCCTTGACCTTCAACCCCTTTGTTTATTCAGGAGAAATCATGGCCTTTGACAACAACCGCGTATTGCATGGACGCAGCGGTTACACTGTGTCAATGGAAGGAGGAGAAGATTCCAAGTCCCGTCTTCTTGAGGGCGTCTTTTTAGACTGGGATGAGATCTATTCGCGAATGCGCCTCATCGACGAAGAGCTGCGCGGAACGGCAAGGCTGTGAGTTCTGAGCACAACTTAATTTCGACCTGATCACGCTGCCTTCTTACCACAGCCAGCCCTTATAAGGTAAGGGCTGGCTGAGGGAACTGTTCTTTTTGAATGACCTTGGTCTGTTGCAAGATAAGAAAAGCTGTACTGTATATCACTCTGTAATCAAATCCTAATGACTGTGATAAGGTTATTCTCGCCTTTCCTAGCCAGGTAAACCGATGAAAAGCTTCATGGTATTCTAACCAATCTAAAAGCCTGGAGCCAGAAGAACTATGATTCGCGATCACTTTGAACCTTTCACAAAGTTCATCTTTTAATTTGTAACATTATCGTGCAAGAGATAAAGTGAGTTAGCGTCCTTGGTTTTTGTGTGTGTGTTTGTTTTTTTTTTATAGTGACATAATATTAACACAGAGGGGAACTGAACAATAGTAATTCATAACGAAGTAGCAAACATCGATGAATGCCGATTCTCCAAAAATCGCTCCATTACCTTACCGCTTCCATTCACTGACTCCTGCTATCAATGGTGAAGCAAGAATGATAGTTGCTTAAAGGGATGGTACAGTATTGGTGGGGATGCGAATTGGGCTTTTAACTTTTTGCGAGATACGAAGAAAATACTTATGAAATAGTACAGAGCATAGCATTTTGAGAGGAATTCAAAGTTTATTTGATGAAAATCGGGTTTGGAATGACTGAAACAGCCAAAAATAAAGTAAAACAAAGCGATCGTACTAAAGTGTGGGTCCCACACTTATTAGAATCGCTCTGTTTTGGATATCTCAGCCATTTTAAAACCAATTTTCATCAAATAAACGTTGAATTCCTTATGGAATTACATGCTCTTTCATATTTCATAAGAGCTTTCTCATTATCTCACCAAAAAATGTTAGAAACCTGAAATCAGGTCTCAACCAAAATTATACGACCCCTTTAGTTATCAGTCCTTGCATAAAAGGAAGCTCACCTTTCATTGTTCAAGGAGTACGAATGTTGGTTATACGAAACTGAAAGACTCGTTCATGAGACGAACTATAAAGGTAATAATATATATGTTTTTTAAATGTAATAGCTCGACACGAGTTCAAAAGGCAATCGAAGTTATCGAAATTACATCATAGGGGAATCGACTGGCTCTAAAAACTTCTTTTTTCAGTTAGTAAAGTATAATCGCCGTAATTATGCAATCTTTGTAGAAAATTTAGATTCATGCCATATTCTTGATTCAATTATGTTACGAATTAGTTTGAACTATAATGAAAATCGAAAAGCGCGGTTGCCTCAATAATGTCGCAATTCCGATTAGCCATAATTTGTCAAGTGAGTTCATGATTACGTCTGTCTAATCTTTAGTTAATTGACCACTTTCTAGAAACCAACATTTCAGTCTTGTTGGTAGATAACTCTTTATTCATCATGATGGTCAAATTGTTTTTGAGTGATAAGAAGAATCAACAGCAAGAAACATAAAATCATGTATCATCGCGCGAGTTTCAAACATTTAGTGTCAAATTTTCAAATGACGAATTTATCACACTGTATAAATTGCACGACAACAGACTGCTTTACTATTTCGTTATCAAATGTTACATGAAGAGCAACTGTAAAGAAAATAAAGAAAAAGAGTCAAAGTTTACGAACTTAATAAAAACATTACGAAATGCAGGTGTTCATGACTTTGTAAATATGAGATTACAAGCGGTCTTGCATGCAGTTGTATGAAATTATTGCTTCATTTACATGGTATTTCTATTATGTATCCGTTCTTTTACATTGATGTCCCCTTCCCTATTTGAGGAACGTTAATGTCGTGTTTTCCCTGAAGATATATTCGTTAGGAAACGCTGTTTATAAATTTCTAGGACCTACCTAAAAACAACAAGAACAACAACAACGACAAACGCCTACTTCGATAGATTATGTATTCATAAGTGGATAATGATTGTGATAAGGATTTATTCTCGGCTTTCCTAGCAAGGTTAAACAATAAAAAAGCTTCATGGTACACTGTATATCCTAACCAATACCCTTTAAGAGCTTGGAGCCAAGAGAACTTTAATTCCCGATTATGTAACCTTTCATAAAGTAACATTTTTAAATTAGTAACGATAGCATGCAGGAGAGTCCAGTTCGGGCGGAACCGATGGGGGTGGGGCTCAGTCCTTTTTTTTTTTTTTGGTTTTGCATAATGCCTGGTAATGCATAGGGTCTTACCACTTGCTCTCCCCCCCCCCCCTTTTCTCTTTTTTTAACCCTGGAATTGGCTCCACTTTTTTTTTGGGGGGGGGGGGAGGGGGGAGGGGGGGGGGGGTCTTTTGCCAGCCGATGAACCCTGGAAGTTGTATAAGAAGTGCGGGGCGGGTATAGCGTTTATTTGTTTTTAGTTTTTGTTTTGTTCTGTTGGTTTTTTTTTTTCGCTTGAGAGCTGAAGAAGCCCGGAAGTGGCACCAGAAAGGTGCGCTGATAGCATTTTGTTGTTGTTGTTGTTGTTGTTGTTGATGCTTAATGTATTGTCAGCTGATGAAACCGTTTGTATGTGTGTGTTGCACCAGAAATGATAAACTGCCCCACCCCACTTTGTTCTTTGTTTATGTCAAAAAAAATTTAACTCAACTGGTGCGACTCATTTTGACAGAGCGTCACACAATATGTCGGTTTTACGTAAATTAACTCACTTTCTGTTTTCAGTACATTTGTATTATAGTTTGTCGTTTCAGAGGCCGTGTTATTTTGTCAGCAATGATTTTCTTTCTGTTTGTTTGTCTTTTTTTTTCTCGATGTAAATATTTCACACATGTATCAAAAAGTTGTTTGGTTTGTCACAAATAAAATAATGCCATATACATGCATTTTTGGGCAAGTCAAAAACCCTCGCCGTCAGTGACGTGTTCTTTTCTAACAGCTAACGGTTGTGGAACATCATTGATCCGTGATCTACTGCATGTTGGATAGCACGATGCACTATGCTTGTCGCCGTGTTACTCTGGTGGGAGCGTGGAAAGTGCATTCAGTGTTGAAAGTGCGTCGAGGTGAAAAGGAAGTATTGATTGTTGAGTTTGAAATGTATGTTGAATGTGGAAAGACAATAAATGTGACCGTGCATCACATAACCAACATAAAAGTCGCACCCTATCATTTTGTGTGGGGACTCGAAATACAGGTGAAATGGGTCAACCTGATCAATCTTGAGGTTTTTCATACTTTCTGAAAGAGCGGTTGTTCGTCAACATCATTCAAAAGTTGTGGATCATAAAACGAAGAGGAATTTGTATTTTTAAATTTATCAGTATTTCTGCAACACTGTTTTTTTTTGTAGAATACTGTAGTTATAGTTTCCCCTTTTCATTTCTTAAATAAAAAACCTACTACACTCTTCACTCTCTAACAACTGTTGATAAAATGATGCAACTACTTTAAAAGTAGGGTAGAATGTGCTCATAGAGCTTGATAAACTTCAGCTTAGTCTGATAATCCCTTCTATGTTGTTGCTATGAAGTTTTTCATCCTTTTTTATTTTGTCTAATTGTCTTATTCATTGCACGGAGCAGGGTCGGTAAGATCAATTGCTTGAATAGACCCTATACTTCAGAGTTTCTATTCTCAATGTACTCTTTTCTAGAGTGTTTGTTTTCTTTCAGATATCAAGATGGATTTGGAAAGTACAGTTGAATTGAATTATACACGATTGTAAAGCTTAGATACATTGCATTGCTCTTTCCAAATCTGCTCTATTCATTCATTCATTTCATTTATTTCATTTCCAACAACATTTTCATACACAAAATAACACAACATCAATACAATGTCGTAACAAAGATAAATACGTGAAGTTAACAACACTACGCATGAAAAAAAGCAAGAGAATATTGAATCAAAACTAAAGTTGCAGGAAATGGAGGAGACATGCTAAAAAGCTAAGCTTGTATTTTGCAGTCTCCTAGTGGACAAAAAGACTAAATAACATCGAAAGGCAATTTGCTGGACATAAACGGTGCACAACACATACAGTCCTATACAAATAAATAAACAAACAAACAAACAAACAGACGGACAAACAAACACAAGCAACCTCTCTTGTAAAGAGAAAGATAGAGAGAGAAAAACAAAACACAGTGAAGGAAAAGGAGGAAAAGAGGAAATTATTTTGAAGGAAGAAACAGAAAGAGACAAGAGGACAGGAAAAGGCGAGAAAGGAGAAGAGGTGAAGGGTCTATACCAGCACACGCGAGGCACATGGTGCGATGGATCACCGAGGTATTATGTACATAATGTAGGAAGGAATAGATTAAAGAAAAGAATAAGTATAACGAATAAAAAAGGAAGCTCAAAATTAAGGGTAACTAAAATACAACTCATTCAACTATGTAGGAATTCATGAACAACTTCTTCAATTTGAATGTAAATGTATTTAAACTTAGAACTTGTTTCATGCTATTATCGAGAGAGTTCCAGAATTTGGGGCCAGTAAAAGAAAATATAGATTTAGCAAACATAGTCCTTGTTAATGGCAAATGAAATGAGTTGGATTGCCGGGTAGGATACAGATGAACAGTTCTATTTTTAGTGAAAATGGACTCAAACACAAATGGGAGAGAATTATTGATAAGTTTGTACATGAATTGTCCGAGGTGTAGAAAATACAAATCCTTTACCTTTAAGATTTTGTTTTCTTGAAATAACACATCATATAACATCTTTAACTAATAATCCCTGAGTGGGGACTTCTTTTTTTTGCTGGTTTTTTTTTTTGTGATGCAGGGTTTAAGTTTTTAAGCATTAAATACTTGAAAAGTATTCTAAAACTGATCAATATGATTCTGTTCAATGATGAATTGATAATTATGAGGTTAGCACGACAGGGATGTGATTGTTTTGGATGATGACGTCTTGTAGTGTAAATGCTTTGTGTTAGTGTGTGTGTGTGTGTGTGTGTGTGTGTGTGTGTGTGTGTGTATGTGTGTGTGTATGTGTGTGTGTGCCAATACATATCAATTATAGCTTATAGAACGAAATGACAAAACACTATACTTACTTTCCTGTGATTACTTTTAAACTAAAGCCCATTACGTATCACTAATGAGCCTTTCGATGAATAACTGTGTTTTGTCTGTGACATTGTCATGTCATATTTATTCATATTCATCCTTTCCTACTTGTTACACATTCCAATAATTTTACATTTTAATGTATGCATGTCATTTTCATGAAATGAAAATGAATGAATGAATGATTTAATTAATTAATTAATGGAAGTGAAGCCTGCGAAGTGTGTCGAAAATATGCGATGGATGTGAAATTACGGTTACAGCTCGTTATTCCGAAGGTTTGTTATTCCGAAGGCTCTTTATTCCTAAGATTCGTTATTCCGAAGGTTCATTGTTCCGAATTTCATTTTCGGATGAACCAATCTTCGAAATAACGAATCTTCGGAATAACGACACAAATTTTCGGATTAACGAACCCTATTTCATTTTCGGATTAACGACCATTCGGAATAATGAACCTTCGGAATAGCGAACCTTCGGAATAACGAACTGCACCCGAAATTACGTTCGGCATTCCAAAGGTTCGTTAATCCGAAAATGCAAAGAAGGTGAGAGGTAGCGAAATTTCCGATGACAAAATTTATTTCATTTTCGGATTAACGAAAATGTGGGATAACGAATCTTAAAATTCATTTTCGGATTAAGCAAACCTTCGGTTTATCGAATATCGAAAACAAATACCTATACCTGCACAGACATGTTACATAAACAGACATAAAACACACACGATACACATGCACACAATGTATATTAACGAATTGAAACACAATGCGGCAGAAATCTTTAATTGTGTTATTGAAGAAAAAAAAACTCTTCCCAATCCGTATGCCACCCTCCCCCTCTTATACATCATCATCACGATGACCTGAGCATGACATAGAAACATGTTTATCTTGAGGCCTCTAAAAGGGAAAAACAAACAAGCAAACATGCGTCTATCATCTCTATACTGCTTATCCACTTTGAACGGATTCTACATGTGTGCTCCCATGTGTATGATAGATCGGGTGCACGTCACGAGACCGACACCCATGAGTCATACAGCCTACGAGTTATGCAGCCCACGAGTCATACAGCCCATGAGTTCGACACTAAGCAAACAAAGCCCACGAGACCAACAAAGTAAACCTCGTGTTGTATCTGTCGAACCCGTGGGCTGTTTTTACCTAGTGTCGGTCTCATGGGCTTTATTGCCTAATGTCGAACTCGTGGGCTGTATGACTCGTGGGCTGTATGACTCATGGGTGTCGGTCTTGTGGGATGACCCCGATAGATCCCCCACTTCACCACATATTCATTTTCATCTTTGTTTTATTTTCGGATTGACGAACGTTATTTCTTTCTGAATAACGAGCTTACGGAATAATGAACCTTAATCCGTTTTCGGATCAACGAACCTTTGGAATAACGAACCATACTTCATTAGTGGATTAACCAACCTTCGCAATAAGTGCTTTTTCTGATGAACAAACATTCGAAATAACGAACTCTATATTCAGTTTTGGGGTTAAAGAACCTCTAGGTATATTTTCGGAATAACGAACATCCCCAACGTGCCTAAAATCGGATGAGGGGATAACCAGATGCGGGACATCATGTGTAGTAGGCTTCTTTCTTTTAGCCATTCAAGCCATTTTCAAACCACTTTATCAGCTGACAAGATAGATATTGTCCCGCTGTCTTCTCCTCAAACGGAAGGAATAATAGACTGTTTTCACAAGTGCTACATGAAAACATACTATATCAGTTTGTTTGTCTGTTTTTTTATGAACATCTCAAAAATTGGATGGCCTATAGTTGCCCAATAGTTGCAACTGATTGACAAAATAATGACCTACATCGACGTAAATAAGCTGTGAATTGGTCAATGTGGTCTAGCGGAGATGGTGCCTCTCGGGAGACCAGGAGGGCCGTAGGTTCGAATCCTTGCCCTTGATTTCTTTTGGGCCATTCTCCCAAAAAGTGTGCAAAAATGCGATTTTCGTGTCGCCAGCATGTTCATACAGTTTAAATCGATATTTTGTCCCTCAGAAATCATTTTTTTTAGTTAAATTCATCCGAGAGGTTAGACCCGTAAAATGTATATCAATAAAGCTATTGGAACATCCGGGATTATATCAGAAATACGATCCGAAGTTTGATGTAACCCTAAAAACCCCATGTCGCCCGGACAGGAAGTGTTCATACAACAAGTTGTTACTCGTTAACGTATCATTCAAATCAAATCTTTTGTACCTCATTCCATTGCCCCTCGAGTGCCTGAATGAAAAATGATATTACATAACAATATGAGGTTTTGATATTTTTCTAAGAGATCCCTTATATCATGTTGCCAAATCGCAGTAAGATACATTACCCTTTTTCAGACTCTTGAGAGAAGATCACAGAAATGCCGCATGGCAGGGTAATTTCATGTTTAAACAAAGTCAACCTGACGCATACATGGAACCATGATTTATTCATTGAATCTCTTGTTACAAAAAAAATATATATATATACTGATCCGAACCCGCGGAAGCCTAATGTTAAAATGAGCTGATGTCAGATACGTTATTCAAACTTTGCTTAATTTAGAAAAAAGTATGCTGTAAATAAAAACGAAGCTGAGATACTTTTGAATACTTAAGGTAATAATTAATCACACAACAGAGATTGTTGGAGAAAATGAATACTTATTTAGCTAATAGCGTGAGAACGGTAACGGCACATCAGATACGTTATACCATCAAACATGTCAGATACGTTACCAATAAAATGTTAGTAGAGCGGTTAGCCCTCAAAATCATGAGAATTGTGCAAAATTCGACTAAAGCATGAAACTTTCACCAGTGTTAGTACATACCATAAGATTCAGTTTAAGATCGGGAGGTAAGTCTGATTTGACCTCTGATGACCTCCAGAGGTCAATGAACTTCAAATATCAAAATATTGATGTTTGGAGGCATTTGTAAATGGTAGGCCTAGATCTTGGTTACGCTGCACTAAATATGCATTTGTACTACAAATCTTCTGATTCACAGGGCATTGACAGGTTTCTACCTTTGACCTCTGATGACCTTTAGAGGTCAATGACCTCAAAATACCATGATATTGATCTGTGATGTTATTAGTTAATGATAAACATGGTTAAGATGTGCAAAACAAGCATATCTGTTTTACAATGAAACTGTCTTCATATTCCAAAGAGCAAAGACAGGTTTCTACCTCTGACCTCTGGTGACCTAGCTTTGGAGGTCAATGACCTCAAAATATCATAATATTGATCTGTGGTGTCATTAGTTGATTTTTTTTTGGTCAAAACCCTCTCTCCCAAGAAAAGTCTATGGTCATAGGAATTTATGAGTTTGACATTGGCTACTTTCCCCGCTAGTGGTCAGCACTCTCCATCCCCAAAGCCCCAAAGCCCCGCGCCAAATTACGGGGAATGACGTGATGACGTGTTTTTGCCCTCTGATCCCGAAACATAAATGACCCTCTAAGCTGGAAGGTGGCCCTCCTGCCAGAATTTATCCCTCTATTTTAGCATTTATTGTTTAGTGGAGTGGGTCAAACAGGAGCTCCAAAGACAAATCCAGGGACAACGACCCAGAACAACGATGACGTTGGTTGTCATAAAGACACTAATATTCATTTGGTTGATCATTTTGTTATCCAAGAACCAATAAAGTATTTACCAGTGGTTACAGAGAAGAAGTGAATGAAGAAACTAAAAGAGAGTTGGCGAGTTAATCAGAAATTGAGATGAATCATAGAAAATTGAGTTTTCACAAAAACGAATAGGAGGAGTAAATTGAACATTTGACCAATAAGGAATTAATTTCTAGTGAACACCACACCCCAATATAAGATTGAGCCAATGAAATGCTTTAGGAAAAGGAAGTTTGTTAGTAAATTAGTTATAAAAAAACATGTCTGAGCCGAAAAAAAAACCAGTTAGAGTGACAAGCATAATGGGAGCGGATTCACACTATGTAGTGAAGCAAAGGCTGCAGAGTATTTTGGAAGTTTGAGGAACTTTGAGAATAGTTGGAGACCACAGTATAGGAGTTCCCCTTCCTTGGTACATCACGCCCCCCAGTCAATCAACTAATCTTTATCGACGCTGAATGCACCATCGACCTACGTTGTGAATGTGATGAGGATCTGACTGTCATGACTGAATCGGCGAGCAGCAGCGCATGAGGAGAAACTGTGCGTCGCGATAAGATAAAACTTTGGTTTACGCCAATTTAGGGTGCAATTACAAACTCCAAATAGCCAACTGGCGTCATCAGAGATGTTGAAGCGCCCTGCCAGACTGATACAAAGTGGAGAGTGATGGTGACGAAGAGTCGAATGTAAGCGCGACAGCAGACCGCTCAACGGACGGCCCAGCCACACTGACGAGATCGACAAAAGGGAGTTTTCGCAAGCACGACGCGGTCGGGATTTTAGCGTGCCGTTTGCAAAATTTGCTCCTGCGTGTGATCAAATCCGAGAAACGTCCCGTTCTGGGGAAAACGAGTACGGCATTCTGCCAAAATATCGTTCGGTCCCGATACTGGGCAGGAGTCAGCCAGCCAGCCAGCCAGCCAATCAGCGATCTTGTCCCCACGCCTCCGTCCTGTACAGGAAAGCGAAACTGCTTAGTTATGGCAGGGAGGTGTTACAGAGATGGAGTGGCAACTCTTCTTAATTCATGCAAACACATGTTTGGGTTCAAGGCGTTACAATGGGATGCATTCCACTACGCTTTGAAGTCATGCTCGGCATCGCTCTAGTTGCACGACGAATTTCGGAGACGAAGAACGCATTTCTTCTTTCGTTGAATAACAAGCTTTATTTCACCGTAAAATTTTGTATGAAATATTTGAATAGATTTAGAATAGTTTAGGAAAGAATTCAATATTATAAACATGTATTTCTAGTTTCTTTGTAATGCGCAAATCGAAATGAAATGAAAATTAGGCCCTCTTAAAAACCTAATATTTTCTATAATGCGCACATTTCTGCATGTTAGTTTTCTATCTTTTAATCTGGTATATTTTGATCTTTCAAATAAAGTACTCCGCTAAAGCGTGTTCCTGCGTGCTTTTAAACTATTTGCTGTTAAAATTGTCAGTTTTACACTGCATTTTGATTCGCTGCTCCAATTCAAGGTACACAAATTCACTGTTGCCATCACATTGAAAGAGAGAGCGAATTGCAGTATGGGCAAGTATTTCTAGATGTGAGAGCGCTAGTCCCGATTATTGATGCTCTCTTTTGTCAAAGCACATGTGTAACACCTGTAGTTTAACGCATAACTTCTCAGCGGTGCCGCGCATGACTTCAAAGGAGAGCAGTAGTTGTCTCTCCTTCTCTAGCACCTCCCTGGTTATGGGGACGGGAGTCCGAGTACGGGGACTGTCACAGCTGATTGCTTCCGCGTATTCTCGGTCTTCTCGTCGTGTAGCGAAAACTCCCTATTGACATGCAGACGAGACCTCATTTGTCGACTGTACCGATGTCGAGATAAGTGGCCACACCCACTAGCATCATTTTTCTCTACTAACTAAATTCCTCCATTTTCCATAGAATAAGACGGTATATGAAATGTTCTCAAAAGCAGTAAAGACGTTCTTTAGTGATGAGTGGATCGCTCAACTAAGTTGTGAGGAAAGAAACTTGTTTGTGATGAAGAGTTTTGTTTCAGACCTAAAGGAAGGCAGGTCGTTGAATAATGTGCCGTTAGTCGCATTGGTGTTATCCATGTAAATTTTATCATTTTCCCGCATTTTGCATTTGGTGTTGTGGAATAACATATAGTTTCTTCTACTTTTGGAATTTTGGTGATGATTGGTGTCTATATGAGTACCTAACCCCCGACAGTACACAGAGAAGTTGACAGACCAATCTAATAACTATTCGCCTCTGTACAACAATTGGTCGCCGGCTTGGAGAAAGTCGTAAGGAGTTTTAGGGAACTTACACAATAATGGCGTTGTCTTCATATATTCCAAAGAGCACAGGCAGGTTTCTACCTCTGACCTCTGATGACCTTGACAGTTAAATGACCTCAAAGCATCCGAATATTGATGTTTGACATCATGATTAATGGTTAACATGATGATGTTCTATATAGAGAGCGTTGGTTGGCCCTGTTTATTAATCTCGTCTAGTGCATAATATTACTGAAAACGGAAAAAGCATTTTATAATAAAAAATTCGACCATTGACCCTTGCCAAAAACACTGCCCCGGAGCCCTAGCCCCCCCCCCCCCCCCAACGCTTAGAAAACACACATACACACACACAACACACACACACACACACACACACACACACAAACACATTCCGCGGCCCCTGTTTAGGTGTACTCTTTAGGAAAATTGAACATGGAATTGTGAAGTGCACATCACCATGTCCCCGGGGAAGAAATATTGATTACACTGTATAATGCACTCGCAGATCTGTCAAATCTGTACCGCCCCACCCTGGCAAAAGGCAGCAAGTGACAAATGCGACATATTTCTTGGTATATGAACAAAACGATATTGCGCTGGTGATTCCAATGACATATCTCACAGCATTGATTTCTACGCCATATTTTTTCCAGGAAAACATCAATAAATCGGATTTGAGTAATTTGTCGAACCCTCCCCCCCCCCCCTCCCCCCGCTAAAGTTGAACAGTACGTGTATATACATGTATAATCATTTAAGAGGAATGACTTTAATTTACGTTTGAAGACATTTCAAGAGATGCAAATCATTCTACTGTTTGCAGTCTTGTAAACATATATGTATCTTTAGCGAAAACTATTCGAGTACGTGGACGGTAATAAGTAGGCCCCTATAAATCACTCTGTAGAGTAAATTATATATGAACCAAATGGTCTCTTTTGTACATGTATTGTGTTGCAAAGTTCTTGGTAATTCCTTTCCAGGCAAAATGTGTACATGAAAATTCCGATGTTAAAAGCATGTGATGGGAAATGTAAACAGTATGTGCGAATGCTTCTATGTTTCCTGCTAAACTTATTTGTTAGTGGGGAAAAGAAAAGAATTGAAAAGAGAAGTCTCGCTCTACCACGACTACATACTACAATGCCTACGGATATCTTTGTTTCACATTGTTAGCGGGGAAAAGAAAAGAAAAGAGAAGTCTCGCTTCATGAGAAATGTTCAGATCCCGCTCTACACCACAACGCCTACGGATGTCTAGGCTGATAGTGGGTTATAATGTCTTATACAGAGCACCAACAGTAAGTGCAGATTAATTGGCACGCTATCTTTTGAAGAGAAACAATACTTTGTTTCATACAAGATGATAGCAGAAAGACAACTGATAATCATCCGCTCATGTGAAATCAAGCAGAAGTTTTTCAAAACATTTCAAGAGGCATCTTGGTGAGTTACAGTCTGTTAAACATGTCAATATAATGTGAAAAACAAATTGAAGGCCACGTGCAATAGGCCACCTGCAATACAGCCTCGCATTTTCCGACATAACAAAATTTTTAATCAACACGTTCCATATATACTCGTGATGGAGAGGGAAAATAATAAACAACAACATTGCAAGATTGATGCATTTCAGCCAAGACAACAGATGGGAACTGATTCCACGTAAAATACATAAGGGCGATTCCACGGTTACTCACGTTACATTTGAAGAAACCTTCACTCATTCTTGGAGCTGTAACTCCCTCGTTATAGATAGGAACCAAATAACTTTTTTTCACAACAAAGTACACAGTCTGACTATCCTTCGTATAAAAACGTGTGTCGGTTACACACGTTACACGATTTGGACATGCATAAAGTGAAAAGTTGACAAAAGTGAAAAGTGTCCTCATACCAAGCTTTTATGAAAGTTGATTATATCCATTTCAAAGAAGTATGTTAGGGAGACAAACTTTGTATATAGTATGAAAAATAAGGAACGCATTGTTTTTTTCTAGGGGTGCAGATAAAGTGGTTACTCACGTTATGGTTACGTTACATTTTGTCCATGTATGGTCCTCAATATAAATGTCACAAAAAAATAATGTTTGTAGCATTCATGTTTCTTTTTCTGAAACAATGTGTGTAGGATATCAAGATCAGTTTATGTTTTAAGATAACATTCTGAGCACGTTTCTTCTTCTCTTTAACTAATTGGACAGTATATTGCTATTTATGTATTTACTAAATTGTATGAGATCTTGTGTGGGCTTTGCAAATGAAAAAATGTAAAACAAATGCATTGGATTCAATTTCTTGCCTCAGCATCAATTAACAAAGAACAGCAGTAAGTATAAAAAAGACAAACATAACTAAACACTCTTTAGATTGGCTATACAGTAGTCCCTAGACATAGACACAAAATCCAAATCAAATGTTCACATTGAGCTCTCCTTTCTTGATACTCTCCATGTCATTTTAACCTGCATTTTCACTGTACTATCCAGCTGCTTAAAATATGTGGCTGTGAAGTTAAAGTGTCCACAATTATTGTCAATATTGAAAGCTGGTGCATCTACAGTAGTTTCTTCATTAAACATCTTCTATCTCAAGTGAAAGATGACATTACATGAGTTGGGCCATTTCCAATACATCCCAACTTGCTCCATTACAGATACTTGATAGTTATTCTCTTGGCCAACAGCAATGACTTCTCCAGGATACATTCTTCCGTCTTAATACTCCACTGCATACCAGTCTCCAGTGGAAGGGTTCTCTTTTGCCTCCTCTGACTCTGGTTGAGCTTGACTTGCTTGCATCCGCAGAAATCGGGAATGTTGAAATCTCCTCTGCTTTTGAAAAATAGATACGATTCATGCTTGTGATTCCTGGAATGGGCTGTGTGGCTTCAAATATGATACCAACATGAAGAAAATTTCTTGCCTTGATCTCAGCTTGAGACAGGACTGCCGCCGTTACACCCTTCTTGCCCTTAACTGCAGCAACAAAAATAATGTCGAAGCATCACACACATAAGCTTAAATTCTGGCCGTTACTTTACCACATGCACATTTGATGTTGTGAACACAAATCCACCTATCCTGTCCACTGGTCACTGGGCATGGGATGTGTCGAAAAAGTTCCACTGAATCTGGAGTTTATGCTTAAAATGCAGTGTGTACAGTGATGCTGCAATAATTTCTGTTTTTGAATTATGATGCTGTTCCATCTGACCAGAGGAATCGTTCTTCACGTGGTCTGGTAAGCCATCCAGCACAGTTTCCTTTTTGTATAGGCAAGATTGTCTGAAGTGATGACGTTGTAGTGCTGAGACCCAGAATGCCACACTGCCACTGTAAAAAAAGACTAACCTGCCTTTGATTCCAGTGGGTACTCCGGATCTTATCTTGAGCAACACAGGTGTAATTTTTACTGAAATGAACCTGAATGAGGGCTTTCTTCAGGATCAGCATTGTTGGTTGCTCTTTCCTTGCATGTCTGGTCCTCGTATGACTGGTGACGACTGTTATGTTTTAGGAACTGGGGCACCAAACTGCTGTATGTTGTAATCGACTAGGTCATGTGTGGTACTCTCCTTAACAGCTTCTGTGCACGGCTTTCCAAATGTAACTACTGGGTATCAGCAATGTCAGAGTTCATGATTCTTCTGAATCTCCACCATCCTTGCACAAATTGCACTCATTCATCCAGCATGATCACTTACGTGTAGGTTCACTATACGTACACAAGAATCTCTAGATCTTTGGAAGCTCATGCGAGTACATGCAGAAAGGGACATGTTGATGATACTTTGTGAAGAGCACTAATTTCCATGATGAAGTTCTCTTGATATTTGCGTAAGCAAACATTGTGGGTAAGCTTGTTTTAAAGTTGCACATGCTTGAGACAAAGTTCAGCAAATTTTACTTGCACTTTCTCACTTTAACATCTGGGAGCACCTTGTAGAAAAGAGCATGCGTTTCCAAAATTGACAATGCCATGTACCAAGCCTTTATTTATTTATTTATTTGTTTATTTTGTGATGAGGAAAGAGTCACATCAAAGAGGTGTACTCTCATTTTGCTTTTAATTAACCAAAAATAACTTCATAACCTACCATGAGACTTAAAATTTGCCATCCCACAGTAAATGTTACCTAAATTCATCATTCTTGCTTGTTACTCACGTTACAGGGTTACTCACGTTACAGTTTTTCTTCATCATTTTTATAAAGATTAGTATACTATTGTGATTTTGATAGTCATCACCTTGTCAAAGATTGTTTGAAGGAAGAGAATTTCAAATCCCATCAATCCAATGTGAAGAATTGTTCTCTCAGAAAACACAGTTTTGTTTTGCTTTTTGTTTTGTTTTTTATTTGGGGGGGGGGGGGTACTCACGTTATATCGGCTGGGTCGGTTACAATATTATTTATTTTTGAATGAGTTCTACAAATTTACTTGAAAAAGCTGTTGCGTATTTTAGGTAATTTGAGTCTCCTAAAATTCAGAAATGAATAAAGTGGTATGATGCTGCAATAATGAAAAGGTAATATGCCATATTCCATTTTTTACTATTTTTCTTGTATTTTGGTACAGAATGGAAGTCACAACTTTCAACCATTTTTCCCAAAGTAAACATATGAAAATAAACTTTTTATTTTTGGTTCCTGAACCTATCATGTATGAAGGACTAAAAATGAAAATAATGCAGAAGTATATTGAATTTGAATTTTTAGCTCACCTGAGCAGAAGGCTCAAGTGAGCTAAATTGCGATCGTAATTCGTCCGGCGTCCGTCGTGCGTGAACATTTTGCATTTTCATCTTCTTCTTGGAAACCCCACGACCGATTTTCACCCAAACTTGGCAGATAGCATTCCCGGGGGGTTAGGATCTTAATTTGTTAAAATGGGCACCATGTCCCACCCAGGGGGCACCCAGGGGCCCAAACCCCAAAATTAAGGAATCTTTAAAAAATCTTCTTCTCTAAAACCAGAAGTGATAGAGCTAAGTTAATACTATGAGTTAGTACATTGATGACTGTAGTTTCAAGTTTGTTCGTGGCGGAATCAGGGGTGCCCCCCTTGGGACCCAGGGGAAGGGGGTAGGGAGGGGTCCTAATGGGGCCTAAATTGTACATTTTCATGTTTTTCTTGAGAACCCCATGACCGATTTTCATCAAACTTGGCAGGTATATGCCTAGGGGCATAGGATCTCAATTTGTTCAAATGGCCACCAAGTCCCACCTGGAGGGCCCCAAGGGGCCCAAACCTCCCAAAATTAAGGAATCTTCAAAATCTTCTCTAGAATCAGAAGTGGTAGAGCTAAGATAATACTATGAGTACATTAATGACTGTAGTTATAAGTTTGTTCAAAGGAGATCCAGGGGTGCCCCTCTTCATTGGGGGCAGTAGGAGGGGTGGGGAGGTCCAAATTGGGGCCTAAATTGTACATTTTCTTCATCTTCTTCATGAAAGCCTCATGATGGATTTTCACCAAACTTGGCAGATAGCATCCCTAGGGGGTTAGGATCTCAATCTATCAAAATGGGCACCATGTCCCACCCAAGGGGCCCCAGGGGGCCCCCAAACCCCCAAAATGAAGGAATCTTAAACAAATTAGGCCCTCATGGTACATTTTCATCTTCTACTTGAGAATGCCTTGTCAAATTTTGGTAGAGCTGTGAGTAAGGCCAAAAAAAAAAAATGTTGTATTGGCGTAACATGAGATTTTCAAATAGGGTTGGGCGGGCGGATTTTTGATTTTTTTTTTTTTTGCTACCTGTATTTTACGTGTAAAACTCATATTTAACAAAACCCCATTCGATAGAGAGGGTCTGTTGCATCCAAAGTTTGTTATATCACCAGTTTAAAAGCAATAAATATCAAAAGAGAATCATATTTTGGACATGAAAAAACACCCTGGCCCCCCACTCGAACTCATAGACCGCATGCGTGTTCCCGTTTTCAACGTCTATCTACGGAAGATTTGTCCCTAGAAATTTATGAAGGAGGGGGGGGGGTGTTTTTAAGTCTTTTCCGTAGATAGGGGTGTCCATTGAAAATTCTTTCGTAGATGGGGGGAGGTCGTACGCTGAAAGTCCACCATCAGCAATCCCAGAGCTACATGTCTTCTTCTTGGGAAGAACAGAACTCGCCAATCTCGCTGGTGAAGCCATCAACACAGATAGAGCGTTTTGTACTGGCGCGACCGGCACTTCTTCGCCTCCATCGTATTCGTAGTAGCAAACCATATACCGGTACCCCATATCAACCAGAATGGCACTCTGGTCGGACAGCACGACATCTTCGAACGGACCTCTTTCCGCCTTCCCCACTTTAACAGCCGTCACGACATACCGGTCAGAATACGAACGAACAGATTCCTGGGCTAAATCACCCAGCGCCACAGACAAATCGATCCTCCGAATAATATTAAATAAATTCTTCGAAAACCGGACTTGCCGGTCGCCGACACGCTGTACTGCGCGGCCATTTTCCGACACCAGCTATTGTTGTTGTTGTTGTTTTTGATAATTCGCAAACCCGTGTCGCGCCCTCTCTTGGTAAAAACGATGTATTTCCTTTTTTTTTTTTTTTTGTGAAAAGTTCAGGGTCGGGGTTTTTTTTCAGGGTCGGGCGGGTTACGCCAACACAACGATTTTTTTTTTGGCCTGATTTAGATTATTGACTGCGTTAAAGGTTAACTTGCGATATTCAGGTGAGCGCAAGAACCCCAGATCTCTTGTTAAGCTCATGTCCACCAACCTGTGGAATAGCCCATAACATGCATTTTGATTTTTCCATGCATTTCCCCCATATCATTACACACAATTATTACTCAGGTTTACATGATATGGTGTTCAGCTCACTGTGTGCAGACTGAGCACGACCCTATAATTCAGAACCTCTGCCTGAGAAAGGATTGTAGCCTATCCCGCGAGCAAAAAGAAGCTTTCTTATCATCTCGTGCATCCTGTACTCTATGTGCAATGCACTCATCATAGAGACAAGCTTGCCGTCACCCAAACTGTTTGGATATTGCCATTGGAAGACTCTGATGATCGCAGACAGTGGCTGTGCACCTATAAGAACGCTGGCCTGACCTCAGGATGTCTATCCAGTTTAGTCGTGGAGGAGATCTGTGTGCCGATCCGTGCAATGTACGTAAGCTCAATCGCGTGCTTCACTGAAGACGCAGATAAGGCCGTGTCACACCTTTCCGGGCAAGCTAATCGGGCTTGTTGCGAGGAGGGATTTTCCGCACGCAGGAGAATTTTCCGCGGGCGGACAAGAATGTTTGCGAGTTTCGCACCTGTTTCCTACCTACTAGACGCTTACTACTTACAGAGCTACCAAGTCTCACGCATTCTGCGTGAGACTCAAGCATTTAGGGGCCATCTCACGATCTCACGCATGGCACCCATTTTTCTCACGCATCTGGCGAAGTCTGCAACTTGGGCCTATTATAACGAGCATAGCTCAAAAGATTAAAGTAATAGTTGCAATTGAAGGTATATTTCCCTTTTGTCTTTCAGAATAAGTAAAAAATAGTCACTATAATATGCACCTGATCGCGCCATTAAGAGCTAAAAATTGTAAAAGCTCCCTACCGTGGGAGGCCACGGGGGGGGGGGGGGGGGAGGGGGAACCCCTCCCACACCCTCGCTCGCGCGCACATTCGCATGCCGAGATGCCGAGTCATGAAAATCTCACTCATAAAATGTTTTTGAACTTGGCATCCCTGTACTTACCTTCTACTTGCGTGTATTCTGTGTGACCTGCGTGAGAGCTTTGAAACCGATCCGTTTTCTGTTACGAGCGACTTACAGGTACATGAGATGTACCTGCGTTGGAGTTGCCTGCGAGGTGCTGCTGGTAAGGGTCTCATACTGGTGTTTTGCGTGTACCTCTGCGAGCGAACCCCCATGACTCACTCGGAACAAGTTTTGAGCATGCTCAAGGCCTTGTCATACCGCATCTGGGGAAGTTTTGCGGCTTGACTTGCGGAGAAACGAATTTGCTACCCGGAGCTCCCCGCAGTTGGTCCGCACCTGACAGTACCTAGCGCGTATCTCGCCTGTAGTTGCCCGTAGGTGCGCATGCAAGTCCGATATAACAGCAGCCAAGTTTTGAGCATGACCAAAAATTTTTTCCGGGTGAGTCGCGGGGATGCCCGGAGAGGTCCACGCAGAACGCCAGTAGGAGGCCCTTAGCGGCAGCACCTCGCAAGCAACTCCCACGCAGGTACTTCGCAGTCCCGTATGCAGCCAAGATAATAACATTCTGTGGGATTTTTGCCATTCCTTCAGAGAAATTCCTTCACTGAGTTGTCAGCACCCACGCGACTGGTACAAAGGTCACACAGTATACACGCAAGTAGAATTTAAGTAGAACGCGTCCAGCAAGTAGGACACATGCAGTGACTCGCTCAAATCCTTGTCGCCCTCAGGAATGTCCCGTATGCTGGAAAATCCCTGCACTCAAGAAGACCGCGTAATTTGCCCGGAAAGGTGTGACAGGGCCTAAACATAGTTGCGGGTAAAAAGATTCACGTGGGCACCTCCGGGCGACTACGGATGAGATACGTGCTAGGTACTGTCATGCGCGGGTCATCTGCGGGGACCTCCGGGAAGTAAAAATTGTTCTTCGCAAGTCGTTCGCAAGGCTTGCCCGGAAAGGTGTGACACGGCCTTGATGCCCTGTCTAGAGAGAGATCGAGGGTCTAGATCTAGACCAATTTCAGCAGGTTACACTGAATCATCACTTGAGAGTCTTAACCGGATCATGCAGGTGATATTACCCGCTGCCAGCGTACCCTGATTCACACATTGGATGCAAACCGGATGGCGGCCATATTGGAAACAAGCAATATTTGGGCATGGGGACACAACTCTTGGCCAGGCCCAAGCTATTGTTAAGGAGTATCGGGCATAAAGAAGACGATTAGAGTAAATAGTAGTTCCACACACTCCTATTGATTTTGGAAGTGAGGTACCTAAAGAGGTCACGAAAAAAAAAAGATGCCCAAAATTGCCTGACGTAATGACCCAAACTTAATTGGATGACAACAGCAAGTTGCAAGACACAGGATTGCTTCACGTGGAATGCATGTTATGCCTCACAGTATGTCGCTTTCCAGATGGTCCATAACGTCACTGTATGTTCCAGGACCATGAGTCATTCATCGGAACCATACAACCCACGAGCTTGACACTGACCAACACAGGCCCGCCAGCTCGAAACTAGGTAGCATTGCCCATGAGCTTGACACTAAGGCAAACCAGGCCCATAAGAGTCCCGCACATGGGGGTGGGGGGAGGTCCACAAGACATACACTGCAGGGGCCGCGGAACGTTTTTCAGTGTGGGGGCTGCGGGACCGGGGGTAGGGGTGCGTCAAGGTCAAGGGGGATGCCCCCTCCCGCTCGAAGGAGCTTTTGCGTTTTTAAAATTGAAATAAAGCGATCTGAAGAACACTTTTTCTGGGAAATTCAGAGATTGTCATTCCCCAAAGTGTATTAAGTCTATAAAGGGGACCAATCAATGGGAGGGTGGCAAGATACCCCTCCCATATTCGATTAAGCTTTTTTCCTCATTTTTAGAACTGAAATTCAACAATCTTGCGCACACTTCTGTTGGAATATCTGGAAATTTGTCAATCAGAGAAGTTGAAGTCTGTGGAAGGAGACATAACAGGATGATGGGGGGGGGGGGGGGATAAGCCCTATTCTCCCTCCTATATACATGAGGGAGATTCTGTATTTTCTGATCGCAGTTAAACGTTTTGGTGCACATATTTTGTGGCATATATTTGGAAAACCCAGTGTAGCCGTAGTCTACTTGTATGCACAGGGCGGGGGGAGGGGGGGGGGGACAGGAAGAAAGCGTGGGAGAGTGCTAATTATCGAAAGAAATATGATTGGGGGAACTGAGACAGGAAAGGGTTGATTAAAAGGGGATCTGATTCCCCTTGTACATGAGGGAACTATTGATTTTTCGGAATGTAAGTGATAAGTCTTGTGCCCTCAGAATTATTCAGAATCTTAAGGGGGCGACCGCCCCCATCGCCCCCCCCCCCCCCACCCCCCGCTCTGCTACGCAGGTGCTTAGACGGGAACCCTATATAAGGGCGGAATCTTTGGAAATTCAAATTCATGGGTGTTGTGATTTTTTCCCCCGATTTTTTCCCTTTTGTTCTTTTTTTTCACGAACCAAAAAAAGTGTGTGTGTGTGTGTTCCGTTCCGTACTGAATAGATTAAGCTCTCTGATGTAATACATATGAAGAGTTTGTTCGCAAAAACCGATAAGTCCATTTTTGAAGATTTTGAAGTACGGTCTCTGCCATAAAGTACAAAATAATACCTTTTAAATGATCTATTGGTCACTACATGATATAAAGGTACATTTTTGAAGTTATGGTCAAAGGAAGCAAAAATTTTCTTATTATTCTCTTTATTTTTCTTGACCTTTAATCGCAAATATCTCCATTTGGCAAATATGGACTTATCGGTTTTTGCGAACAAACTCTTCATATATTAATCTCATGGGCCTTGTTTTCCTCAAGTGTTGAGCTCGCGGACCTCACAGCTTGTGGGCCTATTATATTTGATGCCGAGCTCATTGACCTTGTTCATCTAGTGTTTAGGTCACGGGATGTATGACATAATTGTGGGCTGTGTAACTCATGGGCTGTACGACTCGGGTTGTTTGACTTGTGACGTACACCTGATGAGGTGGGCCTGTTGTTTTCTGGTTAGCATCTTTCATCCTTTCGTTCAGTTCAAGGGACTTTGCCATATGCCTGCTCACAAACTAGTCAGCATCAACCCAAAATATGGTACTCATCTCCCCACCTTCCATGTTTAAGCGTACACATTTTGTCCAGTGCAAATTGGATAGTGTTGCAAATAATTTCATGCAAGCTAGTCTGCATAACTAACCCAAACATAAATATCATATTTGAGGTCACTGCCATCACTGAAGACACGTAAGTTTCATATCTGAAGTAATTGACCGCTCACATTCCTGAGACCAGTTACTATGAACCAATGCTTTGTGGAATATGCATACATACTTTGTAAAGGCGTGTTTTGTACATGATTAAACATTAAGGATTAAACCATTGAAGCCAAGCATCAATATTTGTAATCCTACACAAATTTTGATATTCTTAAAGTCTGACCTCACATTGTCCTTAGAGGTCAAAGTTGGTACACAGGCTAATGACCAATGTTCGGTAGAATGAGAAGACACTTCTATTGTAGTATAAATGCTAATAGCATAGTGCATGATTGCACACCAGGTATACAGTTAACCACTGAAGATACATCAAATATCAATGTTCTGATATTTTGAGGTCATTGATCTATCACAGTCCTCAGAGGTCAAAAGCAGAGACATGTAAATAATTTCCCTTGATCCGAGGGATAGTAAACGATTCAGTTGTAACACAAATGAATCTTTATTCTATGTTTATCATCAACCAATTGCACCAAATATCAAAATTCTGATAATTTGGGGTCATTGACCTCTGGAGGTCATTACAGGTCAAAGGTAGAAACCTGTCAAAGATCGTTGGAACATTGAGGCAATTCCACTGTAAAAAAAAATGGTTTTAGTACATCATTGCCGTGTTTATCATTAATCAAAGATGAAATATCGATATATTGATATTTTGATGCCATTGACCTCTGGAGGTCAGCAGAGGTCAAAGGTGTCAGGGTTCTATGGAACTTGAGGACAATTCCACTGTAACAAAAATGAGTTTTTAGTACATCATTACCATATATTTAACATTAATCAATGACGCAAAATACCATTTTTTGAAATCAAATTTGAAGGTCATCATCGGTCAATTCAGACTTACCTCCCGATCTTAAAATGAATCCTATAACAATGGCATGTACTAACACTGGTGAAAGTTTCATGCTTTAGTCAAATTTTACACAATTTTTCGGTTTATCTGCTCTACTATATCTCGTGCAGCAAGGTTAACCGCTACGCGCTTTTGCGCGCGGATTTAACCGGTTGACAACGTGCTCTATTATAATGACTTGCTAAGAGGATAGTTCTAAGAGGAATTAGGAGTTTGTTTGATGAAGATGGCCGATATATCCAAAATAAAGTAAAAGAAAGAATTCCTAATAAAATGTGATGACTCATCTACTTTTATTTGGACATCTTTTTGTACTTTATTTTGGACATCTCAGTCATTTTAAACCGATTTCATGAAATAAATACTTAATTTTTCTGAGAGTATTGTGCTCGAATGTATTTCGAATAAGTGGATTTCGATTATCTGGCATAAAGTTAAAACCTATACTCATCTAAACCAGAACTGTACTATCCCTTATTGTGGCATTTACAAAAAGTGCCGTCAGATACAAATGTTACAAATTCATTTTCTGTCTGCTTTGTTGTGTGTGTGTGTGTGTGTGTGTGTGTGCGTGTTTTGTTTCAATATAACATAGAAAGACTTTAAGGGCTGAATTGTGGTACCCACCTTTTTTTCCAACTTCACAGCAAACGCAACTACAGGAACTGTTTACCTTTGTTCATTATAATTTGGCATCTTATCTACATAAAAGTGGAGTAAGTACTGTGTTAAAGTCAAGAGCACTTCCATTGCAGGTTTATGTTCTGAAAATGACAATAGGATTTGTTGTCTAACGTTTTGCATCAGGTTTTCGAATCACATGTTTGAGTGATCGGGGTTTGATATTAATCGGTATAGTTTATTGTGTCAATGAACATAAATACTTTGTCAGATACGTTACCATCGCTTATTGGTTATTGAGACCTAATTTATTACAGACAGGAACAAAAGAAAATTGAATTCATGTGTATCATTTCCACAAATCTTTTCCAATTTCATTCTTACCGTCTTCCGTGTATCATAATAACAAAATTTCGGAACTATATTAGAAAAGAAGTATTGTGGATTTGTGTCTGCTTGACTCTCGTATTTGACGTACATCTCAAAGTTTTATTGAAGAGTTATCTAATCTTCTATCTACGACGAGAACATTCTTTACGTTTAGAAGTGCTGTGTTTTAACGAAGATAATCATATTGTGATGTTCTTACAAGTTAAAATGAATATATTGGCATGATTGGTGTTGGGTTTGAAATTGTACATTAACGCAACGTCTGATGCGTCAGATACGTTACCACACACCGTTCTTCTTTCGATCCGAAATGTATTTAATCTGGGGGAGATGTTACCTGGCATTTACTATTTATGAGAAGTATAACACTTGTTCACAAAGTTTCATACATAATCAATGAGATTATCAAATGCAGGTAAAAAGTTAAATTAGGGTAACATATTTTAAGCCGAAATATGTATATGTTCTTGATTTTTGTTTAGCCTTCATTTAATAAATTACGATCATTTTTATTACAATTTAGATCAAGGCTTACTCTAAAATGTTTCCACGATGTTTGTAAATGTTTAAGCTTGTAGTTTTATATTAGCATTGCCATTTTAAAGCAAGAAATAAACAGACAATCAACAGTTTTCTAAGATGCTACCTCTGGTAACGTATCTGATATTTGGTTTGAACATGCAAAAAAAGGACTCTACGTTTGGAAATGTTTCTAGAAAAAATATGGGCTCTCAAAAATCACCCATTGGTTATTTTGTATTCCTGAGGGATTGAAGTTTTTGAATTGATAAAGAATAAATGAAATCTCTGATGTTGAATTTTTGTCATTTCTACAACGGTAATTGCACACTTTTTCGGAGAATGGCCCTTTTATTGTGGGCTACTACTAAAACACTGATCAACTTCAGTACTCATTTAAGTCCATGTGGGGCAATAATTTGTCGATCAGTTGCAATAAGCGAGCATCTCGAAGGAAGAATTTCGTGTATTTGACTGTTTGAGCACCTAATTTGTCAGCTTCGACAACTTTTTAAGTCTGAAATCTCTAGGCCTACATGGGAAAGACGTACGTGCCTAATTTACGCTCCTTTGTTAAAGTCTCATTTGTGTTAAAAAAAATGTCAGATAAAATGTTAAAACTGTATTAAGACTATAGTATTGGATATAAAACAGGCGATTACACAGTGTTCATCCATTGTACGTATAAGCAGCCGTCCGTTGATATCAGCCTTCGCCACAAAGATCTAACTCCATTCTCCCTCTCGATTGCAGTAATCTATCTTCGAAACTTCGTTTCATTTGCATTTCTTTTACTTTGCAAAATACAAAATACAAAACAATAGAAATCGTGCCACCTGAGAAACAGGTAGTCTATAGACCTGGGCCCCATTTCGTAAAAAGTTTGTGATAGCAACTCTTGCTGGAATGGCAATTGTCATAGTAACGACAAGAATCCATACGCTTCCTGATTGGCTGTTGCTATTGGAAGTTGCCATTCCAGCAAGAGTTGCCATCCCAACATCTCTTATGAAATGGGGCCCAGGTCTCCTGATAAGGCGTGATTGCAATTTGAACACTTATTGTGGAACAACCACGACAAGTATAATTATAGAGAATCTAACCAAAACACATAAACATCCCAATCAAAAGGGTAGTGCATATTATGGCTCTACACCGCGCGGTTTGAAAAGGATCTACTTTGCACATCACAGTCACACACATGAAAATTCCTCTCTCTTTTTTTTCAACAATACTAATTTACAAGATTTGATTCATAGCCGCCTGGGAAGACTTTTATTCCAAACCGTTTGAGTCGAAAACGAATAATGTGACGTCCAAATAGTCATACACGAACATGACAATGTAATCACCACACTGCATTTACACTCTGGTTTTAGAAATCAAAACAACCCTGAGTAGTATACCAAATGTTAACCAGCTTCCGCTAAAAGGTATTGTAATAACTGATAAGGCTCTATGAACCCCCCCCCCCCCCCAAAAAAAAAAAAAAAAAAAAAAAGTGAACTATACTAGCTGAGTAGCCTACAAAAGACAAAAGAACACATCGGAGCAAACAAAACAGTTTCAATGGACATAAGTGTTTTGGATTATCACCCACACCTGTTTCCGGGGATTTATGATCGACAAACGAAACATTTGGAAAGTCATAGGCTTTGTCGTGCTACATGTATAACGTACATGTACTTGGTTTTTGATGAGACGAAAGTGTGTGTATGTGTGTGTGTTTATATCTTTTCTTTTTTAGGGGGGGGGGGCGCCTGTGTGGTATTACTACTGGAGTACCACTAGCCTTTTGTCAAGGTCCTCTCGCTGTATGATGGCTACAACAGGCGAGCGAAGCGAGCCCAGCGCGATGTAGCATGAGGAGGGCCCTTTGCCTCACACATTATTATTCATGAGACATGAACCCTACTGAATAGTCATAATGAATTAACTGGTTCCGGTCGACCAATGAAATGGCGTGCGCTCCCCACATCCTCCTTGTTGGCGTTGTCCGGCCTGCAATTCGCATGCATCACTGACCACCAGCGGATAACGGTGTGTGGCAGGCATTCGCCGTATGCAAATCGGGCTCGGGCAGAGAGACACGGAGATGGCTAACATCGGCTGCGTTTATCAACTTTCCCCTGTTTAAACGGCTTTCGAAAGCCCTTTCGAAAGCCCTTTCCATAGCCCTTTCCAAAGCCCTTTCCAAAGCCCTGTACTATTAATGTGCCGCTTGTTTTCTAAGAAGGGACGGCGAAAAGCAATTACCATCATAAAGACGTATCTTCCTTTGAGTGTGACGAGTCATGATGCAATGCCACATGAATCAATTGTCTTCCTATCTGTGAGGCAGCTCCAGTTTAGCACATACTTCAAATATTTCTGAGTGGCGGCATGAGACTTTGGCTGCGTTTATCAACTTTCCCCTGTTCAAACGGGCTTTCAAAAGCCCTTTCCAAAGCCCTTTCCAAAGCTCTTTTTTTTATTTATATTTATTCAGTCTTCTTTAAAAACAGGGTAGTCTTTTCAGAGCCAAAAGGCCTGCTTTTAAAAAGAGCCCTGTTAACATAAATATAAGAATTACACATCGAAACATATTTGCATAAGTGTAATGAAAAAGTAATTACATCAAAACCAAAACATACCAAGTCAAAACACAATAACAACCAAGCAGAAACAAAACAAACAAACAAACAAACGAAACAGAAACCATTAAACTGAGCTCATAACAGAACAATATGCTACATAACAAGACAGGGTATACTAATAACCAACGTGCCACATAACAGTTGTGGCTACAGTTGGTGCGCAAAACTGTAAGAATGAATGAACCAGAATTTGCGTTAAATCTGCACTTACAAGTTGATCGATTGAATTTGGGTCTTGAAAGAGATGAGTGTTGTTGCCGTTCGAATGTGGGTTGGAAGTTTGTTATAAATACTGGGTGCTATGAAAGAAAAGGATCGCTTTTTAAATTCGGTGTTGGGCTTTGGAATGAACAGTGGATTTAGAGTAGAATGACGGGTGACATAATATATAGGACGTTTTGTGGCAAGATCATTCAGGTAATACGGTGCTAAGTCATTTAGTATCTTGAACACAGAAATACAATACTGATAGTTGATTCTACTGGCGACACTTTGCCACCCAAGTCTTTTCAAAAGAGTTTCTTTGGTAATTGAGTAGTCCGCATTTAAAACCAGTCTTGCATATCTGTTCTGGGTTCGTTGCAATTTGACAAGGTCTGTTTTGTTACACTTCCCCCAAACCACCGAGCAATAATCTATGTGAGGTAGGATAAATGAGTAATACAGCTGTGCCAGAATTGTTTCTGTTAGGAAAAACTTTATCCTCCTGATACATGCTATTGCTCGATTAACTTTTCGAATTATACTAGATACATGTAATGACCAGTTTAAACTCTGGTCAAGAATTATACACCATGATACTTAATATTTGTAACATTTTCAAGGTAACCTTCTTCATGAGTAATTCTTAAAATCTGGTTTCTAATTTTACGTTTGGTTTGGCCAATTTATTTGTACAGAATTTATTTGTACAGGCCAATTTATTTGTACAGGATGAACGGACTGGCATACTGTACATTATTTACATACATGATCACGTGTGATCACTGCGTGCGTACGTACGTGTTCGCTATTCAGTTTACATTTGATTCGCAGTTCATGAGCGCCCCTTTAGAAACGACTTCCAAAATAGTTGCGTTTATCAACTCTCTTCGCAAACACGATAACTGGCCTGTGAGCGAATATTTTTTTCGTAAATGGAAACGCTACAGGACATGAATTATTCATAAGTTTAGCTGAAATTTTGAAGTTCGCAAGCGCATGTAAATTTCTATGGCTTGGCCAATTTATTTGTACAGGATGAACGGACTCGCATACTGTACATTATTTACATACATGATCACGTGTGATCACTGCGTGCGTACGTACGTGTTCGCTATTCAGTTTACATTTGATTCGCAGTTCATGAGCGCCCTACGTAACCCCGCTGGAAATATAGTTTGCGGGCACAAACCCTTGTTGGTCGTAAAAGAGTCTGCGCCAAGACTACTATATGCACTACTTCGGCACTGTCCCATAGGCCCTGTGCTGTAGCTTCTCCCAACAAGGTCCATGTTGGGAGAGTCTGCAGTGCAGTGGTGCGTGTATTAGTCTTGGCACATGCAGACTCCTAATACGACCAACAAGGGTTTGTGCCTGCAAACTACTGGAAATATGCGGGCAGCTAGCTAGCCGAGAGCATCGTGATTGTCAGCCAGGGCAGCTCGCGTGGATAGGAGAGCAGGTACATGCGTAGTTCACGTGAATCCGGTGAATTGATACGCACCGTATGACGAACACACGGCTATGGCAAGCCGTTTGTGTAATAAGTCGATAAACACTGTTTTTCACTGATAAACTCTGTTTATCAGTGAAAAACAGTGTTTATCAACTGATAAACAGAGTTTTTCTTTGATAAACTGAGTTTATCAACTGATAAACACAGTTTTTCTGATAAACTGTGTTTATCAACTGATAAACTCTGTTTATCAATTGATAAACAGATTTTATCAATCTGATAAACTGAGTTTATCACTTGATAAACTGAGTTTATCAGAAAAACAGTGTTTATCAGTTGATAAACTGTGTTTATCAGTTGATAAACACAGTTTATCAAAGAAAAACTCTGTTTATCAGTTGATAAACACTGTTTTTCATTGATAAACAGAGTTTATCAGTGAAAAACAGAGTTTATCAGTTGATAAACACAGTTTTTCTGATAAACTCAGTTTATCAGTTGATAAACACAGTTTTTCACTTTGATAAGCAGAGTTATTTATCTCTCCACAAGAGAGGGCGTTTTCACTGTTTGATATCTCGTTAATCGCAGCGCTATGGCGCTATGCTACTAGCGCTTGCAATGTACGTATTGCTGCGCTAGTAACTAAACATTACTTTGTAATTCCAGTATGTGTGCATATCTTTGTTAGTTTGTTGATTACCATTGAATGTCATACTTTCTAATGTATATTTACTTATGATTGCATTTTTGATTTACTTTGTGTTGTTTTGTTGAAAGAAAAATGAGAATAAAATAAATGAAATGAAATCCACATGCATAGCTCCATTTTAGTCCCCTGCATACACATTAACAATTTGTTTGCAGACTATTAGACCAACATTCTTTTTTGTTTTGAAGTACAGCTGAACAATAATTTTCTTATCAGAACAAAGCTCACCGAAAAAAAGAAACATGTTTATCCTTGCTGCACCCTACCAGCAAAACCTCCCCTCTCTTCCTTCCCACTTCAAGCAGTCTCTTATAAATGTAGGACCTATTACTATAGTACAGCTGTATTATCATGCTCTTTCGTTGAACTGTTCTTTGAAGTTTTGTCTATAAATAAAGGCTAATCGCACACTGTCTCTGCAACGGCTCCAGATGATCGACTCACACGTATTTGCGCATGCTATTTAGCTAATACATTGTAGGCCCTACAGTAATTCATTTCTTCGCGCCACTTGTACGAGGCTATAATATGATTCATTTAAAGGGAAATTATCAGAACGTAAAAATAGGTTTGTCCTTGATATCATTTAAAAAATGAAGAAATAGCTTTCTTAGATTTTTGGAATTGGTATAGACATCCACAATAAACAGATATTATTTTGTTTTTAATGAGGCCTACTCGCACAACCCGGATAGGATCGGCGGTGGCGGAACGTTTCTGCGTACTGCCTATTGTGCGGTATATTCGTTCCGCGGAACTAATCGACTGGATTCGGCCAGTATATCGGTTCCCCCGGAACCTGGAACGGATCAACTGTGACACCGGCCGTTCCGTCGCAGTACAGCTAGCTTCATAGCGGTCTAGTCCGGTCAGGCTAGGAGTGCGCGAGAATGTACACTTGCACATGTACATGTACATGTACATGTACGTATTAACAGAGCAGACGTATTAAATGCTGCTAGCGCCCACTACCGAGAAGGTTTGAATAACTCTGCTTTTCTCTGATAAACTGAGTTTATCAAGTGATAAACAGAGTTTATCAGAAAAACTGTGTTTATCAGTTGATAAACTGAGTTTATCAAGTGATAAACAGAGTTTATCAGAAAAACTGTGTTTATCAGTTGATATAAACAGAGTTTTTCTGATAAACTCTGTTTTTCTCTGATAAACACAGTTTTTCTTGAAAAACAATGTTGATCAGTTGATAAACACAGTTTTTCTGATAAACTGTGTTTATCAGTTGATAAACTCAGTTTATCAAGTGATAAACAGAGTTTATCAGTGAAAAACAGATTTTATCGACTTTTTACACAAACGGCTTGCCATACACGGCGCTCGCGAAACGTCGACAAGGAGACGAGTTGGGGAAAGGCAATTCTCCAACGAGTCGCCAATGCGTGAACTTATTTTTAGGCGAATTCCCTATGTAGCCTCATTTGAAAAACGGAGACGTGTATTCCGCTTCCACAGCCCCTTCTGCCACCACGTCAGAAACTTGCTCAAACTGCGCTCTGCGAATGGTTAGATCTGAAGGAACGTCTCACAAGATCTCTTTCTTCGAGTCAATCACTGGCTGATTAATCAATTAGCTCATCACAGCCAGAGGCAGCCCTCGTTTGCGTATTTAATCACATTTATCTTCGCGTAAAAATACACCGGGAAAGGGTAAGTAGATATCGTGTAGTGTGTTTTCGATATATTTGTTGCGTGTTTCCAGTCGCTATTTTGCACAAGGCGTCCGATTGAATGGAGGCTACATTAGACTAATGATGATTTATTCCTGCCAGAAAGGAGTCCTCTTCAATTGCTCAGGAAATCTCTCCTGTATTCAGAAAAAAAGTCAAGAAGTGTTTGAGTCAATTGCTATTCTCTTAGCTGACTTTGAGTTTTTCCATAGTCTCAGATTGCTATTGAATATCCATTCTGTTTAAAAGGAAATTTCAGAGAACTTTCAAATGAAAGAAAGAAAAAAGGGGGGTTTAAAAGACTGCTAGAATACTCTGACAGTGTTCGACTCCGTGGAAGAGTGATTTTAGGGACAAGAATCTTGGAGAAACTCATCTCCTTCAATTAGCCGGTCTGTCAAAGTTTGTAGTTCGGTCTACAGTGGGCTGCGAGGTGCTCGAGTTATATGGAACTGCATATTTCAACAGTGATGATTTCGCTGTTTCACATTATTTAAGGTACTGATAATTGATCTGTGAAAAAAAAATAGATGTAAATTTCATGGTACTTTTCTTGTTGCGAACGTCATTTTTGTACACGATTTTTTTTTCTTCGAAAATCAACCTTGCAGTATAAATTTGCTTTTAGAAGGAATTGTAGCGATCGAGGTACAGTATATAGAAAGATTAGATTGTGTAAAGTCAATCAAAGGGATTACTTATTTAAAAATAAAAAAGTAATCCGATCAAATTAATTTGGCTATGGGTACTTCCGAAACGGTGGTGTTGATTGCAACGTTTTCGTTTTGACTATTATTATTGAATGAGGTGATAAATGTATGCACAAATCATCACTAAATTCCTTTTTTCCTCTGTATATGAAAACTGATTATATCTCACAAATCAATTCTTCTACTTTGCAACAATATATACGCCTCTGAATATTTACATCTTTGGTTCTGTCTTCATCATGAAATTTATTTTTGACAAGGAACACGATTTCATACGTTATTATCTCAGCTTATATTTGCACAGTTAGGATTGTTTGATGATAGGTCTACCAGTATGCGAAGACGAAAAAAAAAAAAAATCTGTTTTACTCTTTTCTTATCTGTTCTATCTCTCTTTATACCTTAACCTGTTTGGTACTGCTCCCACCCTCTAAAAGACAAAAGCTGCAATACATTACCTGTTTCCTCTGGGATAATCATTTCCTAAATTCAAAATTGAAGCATATCTGAAGCGCGTGCTATACAGTATGTCCCAAAAAGAAATTACGATCAGATTTTCGCATTGATAACACACAATATGACTAAATTGTCTAAATGCTACTTCAGTGTCTTGAAATATAACATTTTAGCTGTATTTTGCAGAAAACCCTATTCGATTTGGTTAAGCGGTCACAGAGAAACGTGGATTGTTGTAAAGCATGTCATGGGTCTGATTCCTCCAAGTTCGGCACTTTCATGCTTTTGTGTGTGAATACAATAGACAGAACTTGGAGGGAAGAGATTCGCGACATCTTCTTCAAAATTCCTCATTTCTCTTTGACCACTGAAGCAAATCGAGTGAGGTTTTCTGTAAGATGTGGGCAATGAGTTATAGTTTCATACCCTGAGTCTATATTCAGATTGATTCAATATTTTTTTAAAGATATCATTGCGGAGGGTCCTGTTGTAATTTTTTTTTTTTGGGGGGGGGGGATGCAGTACAGTTTATTGGACATAAGTTAAATAAGTTTACAAGGAGTACAAAGGTAGCATTAGAAAATGTTCATGTTGCAAACATATTTGTACCGGGCTTCTTTCTATTAAGTGTTTTTTTTTTTGGGGGGGGGGGCATGGGGATATAGCATGTAGACAGGTTATATCATACGTATGTTGTGCATCTGATTGCCCCTTTAGAACCTCCATACTGCAATATGTCGATACGCGCGGCAACGCTCCGCAGGTGGTCTCTGACGTCACCACTGTCAAAGTTTGTCTGCACTCGCCTCACGTCGCCATTGGCAACGACTCAGGTCGTGGTCTGCGCACCCTCTACAGCGACTGCGTCGTATTTTCTTCAGAACAGGTGATTATTACCTGACCTCAATTTGATCCCTCTACTACAAGTATTTTTAAGCTCTGGATATGAGGGTGGTGAAGTAGGGCTAACATAACCTTCGCGGGCCGTAGGTTTCACCTCATGAAATCAAGACGACATCATTGTTATGAAACAATCAACGTAAAATGATCTTTATGGGTGCGCGTCACGAACTAATTAACAGCCCCGAGTATACAGTCCACGAATCATACAACCCGGCCATGAGCTCGACTCTATTGTAGACAATCCCCCCCCCCAAAAAAAAAAAAACAACAACAACAACAACAACAACAAACCCAAAACAAAACAAAAACAAAACAAAAACAAAAGAAAAATCCCAAACCCCCTCCAAAAAAAAAAAAAACCCAACAACAATGAATAAGTCGACACTAGGCATACAAGACCCACGAGTCCGACACTCGTCATATACAAGGCCGACACCGTGATGTCTCTTGTCGGACTCGCGTGGGCCTATCTTACCTATAGTTGCGAGCTTATGGTCTGTATAACTTGTGGGTTTATGACTCACTGGGCATGTTTTCAATGTCGAATGGTCTCGGTCTAATGGGTGCACGTCGATCATGACATCGATAACAGCCTAAAAGCTTTGTAAGACAACTCGCATTGTACTGGTTCTGTGGTAAAATGATGGAATTTGTTTGTTTAGAAAGCGTTAGTTTCTTCTTGAAAAAGCGATGATACAAAAGAACCGATGGAATGGTTTATATTCGGTAAGTACTGTAGTACCAGTAGGCCCTTAGTAGGCCTATATCGACCTCCGCCTATAACGAAGTAAGACCTAGAATCACTTTAACCATTAATCATTAACGATAACCTCCACCTTAAGGAACTTCACATCTGTGAGGGCGGCAAATTCGTCATGGTCTAGCAGAACTACCGGCTTCTTTACACAGCAGCGTCGAGGGCGTGCGACGACGCCGGAGGCAAAGACAAATGAAGTCGATAAGAGGCAGATCGTGTCTACCACCACCAACGACAAGTGCAAATGGTTGGAAGTGACGTGGTCAGATTACCTGGGAAGATACCCGTACGTGTGGATGAGAGACAACTGCCGCTGTGACGAGTGCTACTATCCGAGCTGCCACTCGAGATCGATGCTGATGGCGAACCTCGACCTCGACGTCCATCCAAAGACGGTGGAGATCAAAGACGACGGACATCTAGTGGAGGTGTGTCCGTGCATCACCTGTTACCCCTGACTTTAGCGTGGTCTATACCTCAATTCCCGGGCATCCCACCCCCCCCCCCTCCCGCCAGTTAACCTTATACCTTTAACCTCCAACAAAGGTTAGACTAAGAACATACCTTAATTAGGTGATCCGAGACGATAATTAGGTGATCCGAGTATCCTCTCGGATCACCTTCTGTATCTGTGCGGATTCTTTATTAGGTGATCCGAGTATCCTCTCGGATCACCTTTTGTATCTGTACTGATTCTTTACTCTTTATTAGGTGATCCGAGTATTCTCTCGAATCACCTTCTGTATCTGTACGGATTCTTTATTCTTCTTCTTTATTTCTCCCCAAATTTTGTGCAGAGGTTAACTCAGAAAGTCCTCTGACTATCAATTTCAAAATTATACCATATATGGATCTTATCCAAAAAGACGACAGATCTAATAAAATCATAGTGATCAGTCGACCGAGACGTCACTATGACGTCATTTTATGAAAACACGTTCTCATTCATATCTCATTAATAGAATGGAATTTTTCAATGAAATTTACGTCTCATACAGTTCAAGTCAAATTCTTTCTACTCATATTTTTGCACACGTTTCAGACCGTTTGGAGCATTTTTCAAAAAATTGAAAAAAAAAATGGACGGACGCGTACGCGCGCGCGCATATATGCACGCACAGCTTATATTCAACAGAAATTTCCCGATTTTTCACACAGATCTAATGTGATGTCTGAAATGTCAAGGAATAATTTTACCAAGTTTCAAGTCAATTCGACTCAATATGACGTCATACAGGCCCGTCAAAGTTGAAATTCCGCGCGCGCGTCAATGGCGATATATGTGATCCATATTCTTAGTAGAATCGGGATGACGTCCAAAGACCTGGTTGAAATTGAGGCTAAGCGTCAATTTCAACCAGGTCTTTGGACGTAATTCCGACTTCCAATAAGAATATGGATCACGTGAACGATAGGCCAAAGTTTCATCTACAACATATTAAAATCTGCGAGAAATTCGCTGAAGGATGAATTAGCTAATGCTCGATAAAGACAGTCATGTCATTTTACATTTCCAGAGAAAATGTACTCCCATATCGAGATAATACCTCATTTGCACAGCCAAAATGGCGTCCGACAAAAGCATCGTTATTTTACAAAATGATCCATCTATCGACGTCCGTTTGTGTTCAAATTATGACGGTGATACCATATCATACACTAATGAGATTACAGAATGAAGTATATTTGACTTTTGACCCCACTTTACACATCCAAGATGGCATCTGAGCAAAAAGTTGTTATTTTGTGAAATTATTCTTGCAACATGTTCCTTAGGTGTGCAAAATGTGGGAAAGATAAGACGTGTATCTACCAAGATACAGGATTAAACACTTTTGACCTTTGACCCTAATTTACGTACCCAAGATGGTGTCAGAAGAGGTAGTTGTTATTTCATGAAATGATGTTCGTGACATGAACTAAACATGTGCAAAATTTGGGGTTGATAGCCATTGTTGTTGTTGATCTGTTGAACAGAAAGTGGAAGAAAGAAAGAAAAATAAAGAAAAAGTTATGGTATTGTATAGAAATTTGAAGGAGAAGCATAAAGAAAAAATCAGAAAAAGATAAAGTTAGGAAGGGAGAATAAGACTAAAAAAAAAAGAAAAAGAAGAAAAAATTGTTTTTACAAAAAAACATAAAGTAGGGATGAGCCTCGAACCTGGGACCTTTAGATTACAAGTCGGATGCGCTATCCACTGAGCTATTTCATCCCCCATAGGCTCTGTGTATTATAAGCAAAATGACGCTACATCGAATCCAAGTGCCAATTTTAACCAAGTTTTTCGACGTGATCCCGACGTCGTGTGAAAAAAACCAGAGGGGTATAATTACGATAGCTCAAAGTCTCAGCTACAACATATTGAAATTTGGGAGAAATTCACCGAAGGATAAGTGAGCTATTGCTCGAAAAAGATATAGTCATGTCAATTTTCATTTCCAGAAAAACTGCACTCCCATAGAGATAACACGTAAACTGGTCAAATTTGACAAGGTTACTTTCAAGCCATTTTTAAAGAGGTGATGCCGTCATCCAATCAAAATTTTGATATTCAATTATGAAAGAGCATTTAATAAGCTACAACATCCTGAAATCTGGGTGAAAATCGGCAAAGGATAAGTGAGATACGCTCGACTGAACTTGAAATTTGATTACGTCATTTTGAAAATTTACCTTTTTTATTTTAAGAAATTTGATATCTTTAAATAATTTTTTCCAGCATCACCAACACATTAAATGACATGTACAACTCATCAGCTTTCAGAAAATATAAAGAAAATGGGGGGGGGGGGGGGGGGGGGTCACCGTCCATCCTGACGAGTAATGCACTGTATATCGCCATTGACGCGCGCGCGGAATTTAAACTTTGACGGGCCCGTATGACGTCATATTGAGTCGGATTGACTTGAAACTTGGTAGGATTATTTCTTGACATTTCAAACATCCGATCCGTGTGAGAAAGTGGGAAATTTCTATTGCATATGAGCTGTGCCTGCGTATATGCGCGCGCACGTACGCGTCCTTACATTTTTTTCAATTTTTTGAAAAATGCTCCAAATGATCTGAAACGTGTGCAAAAACTTTTTGAGCTCGATTGGTCAGGAGCATGTCAATATTTCAACATGCGCGTACGCGTACGTTTTAAGTGTAGAGATGAATTTTGAGAATATGAGTAGCAAGAACTTGACTTGAACTATATGAGACGTAAATTTCATTGAGAAATTCTATTCCATTAATGAGATATGAATGAAAATGTGATTTCATGTAATGACGTCATAGTGACGTCACGGTCAACTGATCACAATGATTTTATTAGATCTGTCGTCTTTGGGACACGATACATACATGGTATAATTTTGAAATTGATAGGCAGAGGACTTTCTGAGTTAACGTCTGCACAACTTTTGGGGAGAAATAAAGAAGAAGAATTAACCTCTGCACAACCTTTGGGGAGAAACTAGACTTGGAATTTGTCAACACTGACAAATTAGGTGATCCGATATATTCGGAAATAAATGTTATGACCTTTGACCCTTATTTACCTAGAAAAGACAGTGTCTGATGAAGTAGTTGTTATTTTATGAAAAGATGGACTTGCCATGGACTAAACTAAACGCTTAGCCTCAATGTCGGGAGATATGTCTTTCTTTCGGTGACTTTCTTTGCAATAGCTCAAGAAAAACACGCCCTTTCACCCCCACATTTTGCACATGTCAAAACAGGTCATAACATTTATTTCCGAATGTATCGGATCACCTAATTTGTCAGTGTTGACAAATTCCAAGTCTAGTTGAACGTGGCGGTTGGTCTTTTTTAAGTCCGAGTATCACAAGATGATTACATTTCTTAGATTGGAAGAAAAAAATCATTCTGCAAAGACAGTGTGCAAGTAATATGGACAATTTATGGAAGACACAACGTATACCTGCCTTTTTCTCTCTACTTCAGCAAAATCCATCATTGATTCAAGAAAGAAATCTTTCCTAAAAAATTAAAATATTTGCGATGAAGTATAATAATGTCTTTAAAAATATTTCTTTTAATGTAATGAGTGCATTATCCTCGAAAACATTTCATTTTTTTTTCTCTTTGATGATGATGACCTTACTTTGAAAAATGCTTTCACCATTTTGTACAAGGTTTGTTATGACCAAGGTTCGATAAAATAAAAAAAGGGTTCGACATTTCGAACATTCGTTATTCAGGAAACGAAATATATTGTTTGTGTAATTCTGAAGCTTCGCTAGTAGGCCTACACACCTTGTTTTTAGCTCCGCTTTACTAGATTAAGTAACCTCATGTAATTTTTGGATTGATGAATCTTCGAAATAACGAACCTTACTTTATTTCATTTAAACGAACCTCAGGAGTAACGAAACTCCGTATCATCGCCACGAATGTTCGGATCAACGAAGCATATTCAATTTTCGAATTCATGAACGGCTAATAGGTACAGGGAATTTATGTCTTTCGGAAAAGCAAACATCTCAAGGAACGAAACTTAAATATTTCATTTCCGGATTAACGATAATTCGGAATAAACACCCTTTGGAAGAACGTCAGAAATGTCTAGAGCGAATCCCATTTCATTTTCGGAATAATGAACATAATATTAGAGGTAGAGGGAATTTTTTTGTGCTTGAAATGAGGAATCTTCGAAATAACGGACATCGCCCTCAATTAGAGGAAGATTGGTATGATACAACCAGTCGCATAAGTTTGATATTCATAAGATCTGGATCTTGTATCAATGTTTTACAATATTTTCCCTCGATCGCCAGATTCTTTGGTCGGACGGTCACATCAGTCCGTACCGGTCGGACTGGTTGAAGCTACAGCGATTCGACAAGACCGATTACGATCCGATTAAGAAGCTGTCTAAATTCTCGTGGGGGTCGGAGTTCGTCAACAAGATCCCAACATTTCCTTTTGATGACGTTATGACCAAGAACGATGCCCTGCAAGGATGGATGGAGGGCTTGGTGGTCTACGGTCTCGTAAAGATCACTGGAGCCCCTTGCGAGCTTGGTGCGTTGAACAAACTATGCCAGAAAGTTGCCTTCGAGAGAAAAACATTCTACGGGTGAGTCAAAGAATAATAAATCATTTACATTCTAATTTTGATTCATATATATATCGTAATTCATCTATGATTATTTCAGTAGTGTTTCGACCAGAGATAAATTCTGGAATCAAAACGTGGCAGCGATTAGTGAAGCAAAACCGAATAATTCGTAATTAAAAAAAAGATCCACGCGGGTGTAAGAACCTTCACCTGGGCTGGACACAATTAACTTGAATATTTCCATATTACATTTTATTTTGTAAATCACAACAGTACTTTGACAGTGTTCGATTAAACATGTCATTGACAGAACCTGGGTTGAGATTTTCTTTTACCTATCAAAGTTATCCTAAGAAGAAGTAGCTGAAAAAATCTGATAAAGTATATCGCACATTAGGGCCTATATAAAATCTGCTTTTGGCTGATAAAAGTGATGATCAGTGTATTATGTGAATATGTCAATGTTTGTTTGCATTGCATAGTCCCGCTAAGGAAACTTCTACCATTCTGTTTGTTTGATTCTACTTCATTTTGGCCAATTCCACAATGAACACTGGTGTGTATGATTCTCCATATCTTATAAAACTGTATATATACACAATCAATAAATACAGTGCTCCTCCGTTATAACCCACCTCATGGGACACGCATTTTTCTTTAGTTACATCAAGATTAACTGAGCAAAATTTATACCACAAAAGCACGCACAGCATGTGTATAGGGCCTAATTATTGCATGTTGTTTATTGAATACTCATCTTTTTATTCTGAAAAGCAATGTTAAATGGAATGTTATCTCAGTAATTTATTCAAATTTTACATAGGCCTATAGCACATAAAAGAGAGCATAAAGTTGTTTGTACTTTCATGTTTGCTTTGAAAAACACGTCATATCTGATTATAGTGATGGTTTAAGGACTCCGGTTACAGTTTGTTATTCCAAAAGTTCGTTGTTGCGAAGATTCGTTATTTTTATCAAAGGTTTGCTATTCCAAGAATTCGTTGTTCCATAGGTTCGCTAAATCGATGATGTTGGTTTCATTAATTCCAAAGATTCGTTCTTCCGAAGGTTTGTTATTCTGATGGTTCGTAATTCCGAAAGTGAAATAAGGTTCGATGTTCTAAAATTTTTTTCAATCCAAACAAATTAAAGGAGGTTGAAAATTCATTATTCCGAAGGTTTGTTATTTCGAAAATGAAATCGTCTGAAGACGGTACAAATGTATGTTTAAAATTCGGTTGTTTTGTTAGTGCACTCACCTTTTTTTGCTCCCCTTTGGATCAACGAACCTATTTTATGTAATTCCAATGATAACGAACTTCTGGACAAACGATCAAGATTTGTATCATCGGATTAACGAACCTTCTTAATAATGAGCATTATTTCCGGATCGACTAACTTTAGGAATAACAAACCTTCGGAATAACGCCACAAATGTTCATAATTACGAACTCTAATTTTCAGACTATCGAACATCTAGGTACATGTATACATTTGAAATTTGCGTGTCTCGTAATAATGAACCTTTGGAATAAGTAGCCTTCACGTGGGATTAACACAATTGATAGGCCATAACGCAAGTTTCTCTTGCACAGTGCGTGATCGTTAGGGAGTGAACGCAGAACGATATGTCTAATCGAACAAATTGACATTTGAAGAGGTTACCCATAGTATGCAGAAACACTTTTATATTAAAGAGCTCAACATTTCACGGTGACAGAGCACATTTCTTTCTATTTTCTTTGTCAATGACGTTCGGAAATGACTTTTCCCCCCACGAAATATTAACGTTCGTTGTAACGGGAGCGCACTGTATACGATGCGGTCAGTCCGTAGAGATATGGGTCAACCGCACTTTAATAATCAATTAAGGGAGTCACTGTGCCGGTACAAGAAATAATGTGGGTCAAACATAAATCCTTGATTAGGCCTACACCACTGCATTCGAAACTCTCAGAGTCACACACACACACACACACACACACACACAAGCACACCCAGACACATAGGCCTATATAGCTTCATGGCGCAAAGGACTTCACAGTGATACCAAGTGGAGAAACTTTCGCTACCAATGTGTTTGTTTCTCGTTTCACTTCCTTTTTTGTTCTTTTTTTTCCCCCATTCCAGCCCTGTTTACCAAGTGCAGAGTATTTTTCGAGCCTGGTAGTAGCCTGGCCTATACGGCGAAATCACTGGGCCTTCACACGGACCTGCCTACTACGACTATCGCCCGGGGTTAGTCCGAATTCTGTCAGTGATCCTGTTTTGTTAAATTGTCAAAATGATTAGGTCTGAATTGAAAAGCTACAGAATATAAAATCACTTAATGGTAACTATGAGGCCTGCATTGATCCCTTCCCTTTGATAGGACACATTGGTCCCGAATTCGCGAAGGTGGTTTAAACCCAATTTAAAGCCTTGTACAATCGTGGCGAGTGGTTTGTGCGGCACGGAGACGAACGCAACACGCTGCCTCCCCCATTCTGTATCAAATGTAGTGACACCGAATGACAATAGCGCTGGCTCAATGGGTCAGCGAAAAACACTTAGACTAGAAATCTCCTGACCCAAAATGGCTGTCCGAGCCACGAGAGATTCCGAATGGACGCACACTCTCAGTGCGCATGCGCATGAAGAGAGGCCAAAAGAGCCACGCGTCTTCTGCCACGCGTCTCTCCTCCAATCACCGCAGCTCGCGGTAACAATGTTTTGTATGATTCGTACACACACACGCACCACAGACGCGTGCCTCATCAATGGCAGCATTGTCCCACACGTTTTATGGATATAGCACCGAGTCTGGCATTGCACAACTGCATGCACAAACTTCGGTCGTTCGGGAGTTTACGAAAGAACGTACCATTAGGGGTGACGACCTTAAACGTAGACCATGGAACAAATTATGTGGGGGAGCTGTGGCATAATGGATAAGACTCCCGACTTCCGATCGGAGGACCCCGAGTTCGAATCCCGCCCAGCGCTTACGTCCTTAAGGACGTGGACAAGATGTTTTTACCCATATATGTCCCTCTCGACCAATGTGTATAAATGGGTACCTGGTAACGCTAGGGTAATAATAATGGCAGGGCCCTCTGCAGTGGTGGATCCAGAGGGGGGCACACCGGGCATCCTCTTTATTTTTGGTTAAAACAGAAGAAATTAAAAGAAAAAAATGGGGAGGGGAGTGTGCATGCAACCCCCTTTAATTTTGCAAAGGCGCCTCCCCTTCACGGAATTCCTGGATCCGCCCCTGCTCTGGTAGAGTAGTGACAACACTGAAGAGGCTACCCTGGGAATTTTTTTTTTTTTTTTTTTTTTTTTTTTAAGGCCATGGTCTAAAATAAGCGTGAAATTGGCGTACCTTTGACATGCACGTATCAATGTGCCTATTTGTTACTGGACGTCGAACTGTTCGTATTTAGGCCTACTCAGAAGGAATATTGCACAAACCATGGTTTCGGCCTAAATTTCTACCATTTTCGTGAATTCGGGCCATTGCGCTTTGAGTGTGAAGCAGTAAAAAAACACACTGTCCCCTTCTCCTTCATCTTCTTGCTTGTGGTCTTTCCGATCTGACATCACATGTCCACAATGCGGTGAAAAACTGGGTGAAAAGTACAGCGTCTTTCAGCCAGGACCTGGCAGCAGGTGTGAGGTAACGGAAGGCAGTCCATCCTCCCGCCGGGCGATTGTGCAGTCTTCCACCACGTAATCTGCCGTCTGTGCTGCACCGCGGTCGTATATATCTGCCTAAAGCTTCCACTGCAGAAGGCACGCTTGGAAGTATATGCCGACTTCGGTGTGGAGTCGTTTCAGGCGACACCGGTCCTTTCGTGGGAGGTCGCAGCGATGCAGGTGGTACTTGTGTGCTGGTGGATGAGCCAGGCCATTCGGCCGAGATTCCCATTCTCGCTAGCTGAGGAGAGAGTTTACGCAGTCCTCGTGCCGTCACAGGCTGCCTGAAACCCAGTCCTTATACAGCTCCATGTGACAGCAGGTATTCCATCCCAACACTTCAGAGAGATGCCGCTACTAGTACAAAAGAGAGGCAGCTCTGATGCCACACAAGAATACCACCCCTTCAATACAAAGGTGCACCCAGATAGCAGAGACACGTCAGAATGACGTCAATTTCAGGTCAGGGCTGTCTTCAGAAAGACGTCATAAACTGTATTTTTGCTTAAATGGAAGACGTAAATAAGGACGTCATATTTAGACGTCAGAAAGGCGTCGTCATGACGGTGTGAATACGTCGCAAAACAAAGTAAATTTTACGTCATTAATACGTTGTTAATGTGACGTGAAAAATACGTCTCAAAATTGATTTAAATTTTACGTCATTGATACGTCACTAATATTAATAGGTAATGAATATGTTGGAAAACTGGCGTAAAGTTTACGTCATTATGGAGGTCCGTATGATATGACGTGATAAATACGTTTCAAAAAGACGTTAAAATCACGTCATTTTATGGTCATTATTATGACGTGCGACCAAATCAATTTGACCGGTTGCGACCAAATTGAGACGTCTTTTTGACGTCAGTCTGTAGAGGTGGGACGCCACCTTCCCTAGATACTGTCCCCTGTGTCTGATTTGAGTGCCGATTGGCACCAAAAAAAAAAAAAAAAAAAGCCCAAACCAACAAAAGGTCCAACAGTACCTGGTACAAAGAGGATCATATGCAATATTGAATATTTTAGAATATATTAATCTTTATAGATGACTTGAAGGCTTGGAACATAGATTGATAGAATGTTGCGAGGGAAGGTTTTTAATATTCTTATGAGGGTAATCGTGAGTCCCGAGGCTATTAAAGTTCCGGGACGTGTAATCTATACTTTGTATAGAACTATTCATAGTCTGTCAATCTCATCCAAAATTTCAAACAAGAATTATAACTTCGTTTCATTAATATCAGCGTGAGTGCTTTACGTACATGGTTTGGAAAAGAAAGTGGGTATAATTATGTAACAGCATTTCCAAGATGACAGTTTAAAGATGGTTTACTCCTTTAGTTGTGTTGTGATTTAGTTCTTCCATCATCGTTTTGATCCTTTTTGAACAATGTTGAAGAAAAAGATGGGATCAAAACTGACTTAGGCCTATACCTGTCCTTATCTCTCGATCGTCACCGATAGAATGAAAAAAAAATGAGGTGACTGATGAGGACTTCTTATATTTTTTAAAAGAAAATAGTAATACAAGACATTCACTTTGTTTGACTTGCTTACGTGTGTTTGCGTGCGACTCTCCTTGTGAGAGTTATATGAATGATTAATCCTTGCAGATTGCAGATATGACGTCACAATGGAAAGTTCGATTATTCATGGTATTTGGCAATGCTTATTTCACCCCCCTCCCCCCCCCCCCCCGAAAAAAAAAATGGGGCCTATATGCGATAAAAAGACCCCGAAGCTGAAAAGTGCTGCCGGTCTAGCTACACAAGTTCACTTTCTGTTTGACCCATGGATGATGAATCCCATATTGTTACGTAGGACCCTATAAGGCAAGCTTTTCTCTCGAAAACGAGTGAAGTGCGTAACCAACTGAGACAAAAAAAAAGTTTATTTCCTTAAACAATGTGCACATTAGCTAAAGCTCCAAATTGGCTTATTCAGACCTACCTGACCCTGATTCCACATTTTCTTTAACGATTTCTTGACATCCCGTATAGGTCCAGATGCTGCACTGCATCAGGCAGGTGGAATCGAGGGGAGGTGAGAACCAGTTCTGTGACGGAAAACGCGCAGCGGAACAACTCCAGCGCGAACATCCAGAACTCTTCGACATCCTGACGAAAGTCAAGATCGACTACCGGATCATAGCACAGGACTACATCGACGTCCACTTGCAGAAAGCACAAAACATGATTGAGTAAGCTAAACATTCGATGGTTTCATCGCATGCTTACTTATTGTCTTTGTTCTTGATACGCCGGTATAGGCTCCCAGTCTGCTGTTTAAGTCTTGCCTTTCTTCTGGGCATAAATGGGAACCATTGACGTCCATTTGTTTAAACATTCAGAGAGAGAAAAAAAGAAACTCCTGCAAAACACGTTCAATTGATGCCTATCTATTTGAGCTGTACTGGGTAGGACCCTACTTTGATTTATTTTATTCTTTTATTCATATCGATTTACGCAGACTTGATGAAAACGGAGAGTTCAAATACGTTGCCAAGAGTGACATAGTGAGGGCGCCCTACCTGAACGTACCAGTGGAAGACGTAGCCAAGGTGTACAAGGCGATGAAAGCTTTTGAAGACGCGATTTACGATGAGAATAACTTTTTAGACTTCAAGGTCCAGAAAGGTTTGTTGTCTTTGTGTTGCGATAACAGTTTTCCCACTGTAAAGCCAAGTCTGACCACATAAGCCCCATCTTAACAGGCCTCAAAACGCAGGGCATCCTCGGGGTAGCGGGGTAGCCTTCGGCGAAATCTTACCCTGAGATAGGAATGTAAACACGGACGAATCTTCGCCGGCGCACAACCGGGCGCGCCCGCGGAAGGTCTGGCAAGACGGGCTATAGTGACAGGCCACAAAACGCAGGGTAGCCTCGGGGTAGCCTCCGGCGAAGATTGTTCCCCGGGGAAGATTGTGTCTGTTAATCTGTTAAGACGCGACAGTAGTGGACAGCCTTGGGTTAGCCTCGGGGCAGCATCCGGCGGTATTTTGTTTGTTTGTTTGTCTGTTTTTTTATTTGTTTGTTTGTTTTTTTTTTGTAATATATCAAAATGATTGCTTGTTTTCATACGTGATTTCCAGATGGACCCGATCGAGTTGCGCGCGTCATATAGCATGTATACATGTAGGCCTATATTATTTGACGTTTTCAACATCGACTGGACCGTGCCTTATGTCGACTGATATTATTTTCGCGAGCGAGCACTTTAGATAATACCGGTAATATGCACATGTATACATAATCTATATCCTAAAAGATATATAGAGTATACTGTTAAGCTCTCTGAAGACGGGCGTAAAAACGTCATGCAATATGCCGAAATTAATTGATACAATCACGTTTTTGCTTCCATTTTTTTTCAAATTTCAGGGGGTATGATTGTACATCCCTCCCGCCTCCTCCATGGAGGGGGTGCATCCCCCATCCCCCAGGAATTATCCCCCATGGTATACAGTTGTCCCACTCATCGAGTTTTGTGGGTTGAATGGTATCGTAATAGGCGTGCTCTGATTGTAAAACATTGGCTGATTTCTGACTTATATATTCTTTATTTCTTTAAAAAAAAAGAAATAAAAGGCGTTTGCACGGTAAAACAGTAGCGCTAAAACACAAGCTCTAATTCAAATGCCTTTTATAGATAATAGGTCCACATGCCTGTATTATAGAACACGCGTGCACATTAAAACAATGACGTGATAGTGCAATGACAAGACGTGAAAATTGATGCTTCCAGTATTGTTACAATACATCAGCGTATCTGTAATGTGACGCACCCTCCCCGAAGAAGGTTTACGAGCAATACCTGTCGCATGCGCGCGCTCGGCGTTCAACCCGTGTTTTATAGAATATGTGGAATCGGCGAATCTTCGCCGGCAAACACCCGGGCGCGCGCGGGGAAGGTCTGTTAAGGCGGGGCTTAAACGATTTTTTTTTTTAATATTATTTTTAACTGTATTTCCTTCACTAATATAACATACAAATAATGCCACAGAGGACGTTGTTGTTCAGATGAGAGCAGAACTATCAAGAGGTCTCCAAGAAAGAGTTGTGAAGGCATAAATTAAAAAAGAAAAGGCCGGAATATTTAACAATAATTAACCCTATAAAGCCTAAGGGGGGCACATTGTGCCCCCCCCCCCCCCCACCAACACCTTTTCATTTGCCACTCTTAAGCCCTTTACCCAATTTCAACAAAATTTTGTAAGTTTTCATAAAAATGTATATGCAAACATTTTGATATACTATAGGGGCCTAAGTTAACTATATATCCGATATTGCTGGGAACCATAAGCTGACAACTATGTTCTCTTGATTTTGCATGCGTTTCTGTTCGAATTTCAGCTTACAATATAACAATTATGGATGGAATAGGGGTTTTCTTGGCTGTAATTTGCTGAAGGACCGAAATGTGCAGTAATTATGTTCGTTAATTACCCTGAAACGGTCTTCTTATCATTTCCTTTATTTCTTATATTAAAGGCATTTAAGAAAAGAAATAAAAATTATTGAAAATACCGCAATCTGCGAACTGAAATTTCCAATAATATGGAAAACAATTTGATTTTGATACCAATGATCGGTTAGTTTATTACATCACCAATAACTATCATTCCGTGAATGAAATGATTCAAATAACGCAAAATGATTCTGTTAGCCAACTTCTTTTTCTCTGCATTATGACATTTATAAGAAGACAAATTGATATCCCCTCTCCCACAGTAGGGAGATTTTTCATTTTTAGGGTTGCCAGCTTGCGATTTTAAGCATACTTACGTGCTCTATTTTTTTTTTCTTTTTTTGCCCAAATAATGGGGAGGGAAAGTTGCAGCCCCATCCCCCCACCCCCCCCCCCCCCCCGGCTCCGCGGTTCCTGGGTTTGACCCAACGACGATGCAGAGCATCGTCCACAAGGCGCGAAGCGGCGATGTCTGTGAGCCGCGTAGCGGCACGCCATTTTTTTTTTTTTATTTAAACCCCCGTAAGTGATGTTTTCCTGGCATCTACTAACGCAAATGGAGACCATAAAAAGCAGTCCATGATAACATCTTTTTAGATCAGTATCCAGAGTTACCATGTGTTTGGTTGTTAACTTGATAAGTTAGTGAGTCTGGACATAATTATGATAGCGTTTTCCTATGCACATTATTTTTTTTTTCTTGGCAGCCCAAGGGGTGGGGGTAAACACACGAACCACTCCCCCCCCCCCCCCCCCCATAGATCCGCCACTGGTTAAAATATTGAAGGATTTATATAAAATGTGTGATAGTTTGGAAAGTATTTTTATTGAAATTGAAATGCCGAAACGTAAGAATATTGTGTTTGGTGAAATTTATAAGCCACCGTGTTCCATTTTCCAGGATTTTCAGATTTTTTTGAAACATTCTCCGATTTGTTGTTAGCACCTTCCCTTAATCAAAAGTCTATTTTCATTACGGGGGACTTCAACTTGAGTTTGCTTCACTAGAACGATAACGTTCATTGTCAAGAATTTTTAGATTTGATTTTATCAAAATATCTTTTACCATTAATCAGAAAACCTATGCCCGTGTGACTGATACATCATCCATGTTGATAGACAATATATTTTCTAACGATAGTTTTTCTGTATCATCCGGTGCAATAGTAGGCCTATGCGATATACCTGATCATTTCCCGATATATGCCAAGGTTCCTTTTGTGAAAAGCAGTTGTTTTAAGGCTCAAAGATTTACTTTCCGTGACTTTTCTGAACGTAACCTCGATAGACCCAGGGAGAGATTATTGACTGCTAACTGGGAAGAAGTTTTTGCTATTGAAGATGATGTAGAATCTACTTTTAATTTTTTTTTGAAATATTTTCTATGCATTATGCTGAAACTATTCATTTACGACAATCCACTCGTTCTACTTATAAAAGAGCACCAAGAATGCCTTGGGTCACCAAATCTCTCCTTAAATCTATCAATCATAAGAATAATCTATTTGCAAATACAATAGGAATCCAAATGAAAATACGAAGAGTAAATATGTTCGCTATCGCAATATTCTTACAACTTCTCTGAGACTTGTTAAAAAAAAATTACTGGGTATTTAACAGGGCATTTTGATCTTTACGAAAATGATGCCAGGAGTACGTAAAAGGTGATTAATGAAGTTCTCCGAGTTAAAGATAGATCGGAACAACTTTAGTGAAGAAAATATTGCAACATATTTTGATTCAAAATCCTGAACAAGTAGCTAATGCGTTTAATTTTTTTTTTTTTTGTTGATTTAGGCCCCAGTTTTGCTCGTAATACCCCAGAAACAGATAAAGAATTTCATTATTTCCTAACTAATCCAAATCCCCAAACTGTGTTCTTTACTCCCATCCAAGAATCTGAGGTGAAGGACATAGTTCACAAATTAAAAGCAAAACAGAATGCTGGACATGATGGCATTACGATTTTTTACTGAAAAATATCATATTCGAAATTTTGTCTCCTTTGTCTCACATTTGATATATTCTCGTGTAATTAAGTTTGAAAATGAGTGTAATATTCTTTGTGACTCTCAATTTGGATTTAGAAAAAAACAAACACTCTACTACTCATGCTCTGCTTGCTTTTATCGACAAAGTCGCCCACGCTATTGACGATTCCTTACATACATTTGGTATATTCCTGGACTTGTCCAAGGCCTTTGACACTATCGACCACGATATTTTGTTATATAAACTCTCGCACTACGGGATACGTGGAAAGGCCTGGGACTGGTTCAGGAGCTATCTAACCAACAGGAAACAGTTTGTAAGGATTTTATTTTTGGTTTGAAAACATTTTCTTGCGGGGTCCATCAAGGATCTCTTTTGGGTCTGCTTTTGTTTATTCTTTACATAAGTGATTTCAAAAACTCATCTGATGTTTAGTCCTTCCTTCTTTTTGCCGATGATTCCAGTATCATATCTTTTTTCACATCGAAACCCAACAATCCTTTTAGATGTAGTGAACAGAGAGTTAAAGTCAATTCAAACTTGGATTCAAGCAAAGAAGCTATCTCTCAATGTAAACAAAACTAATTATATGTTATTCAGTAATTCTGTCACTCATTTGCCAGGTGATATGAAAATGAATAATGATTGTTTAATTCAAGTTGAATCGTTGATTTTTTTTTAGGTTTATATATTGACCATGATTTATCATGGAAATATCATATAGATTACTTATGTAAGATGCTTTCAAGAAATACTGGAATTCTAAATAAGATAAAATATATCTTTCCTAAATATATTTTGAAAAAATTATATTTCACTCTTATTATACCCTATCTGAATTACGGTATACTTGCCTGGGGGAATTGTACGAAATCACACATTGAGAAAATTTTCAAAATACAAAAACAGGCTATTCGTTCAGTCAATTTAGCTGGTTTTTGTCCTCACATTAATTATTTCTTCTTTGAAAACAGACTCCTTAAGGTTGCTGATCTGTTCACAACTTAGGCACATTTATGTATCAGTTATCAGCCAACGACTTGCCCGATATATTTATGCATCTATATGTTTCAGAAAAACTATGCGGTTCATGCATACCCCACTAGGCAAAGAGACTCGATCGTTTCACCTTCCACGTACTCGCACACTATTTTCTCAAAAAACAATTGCTTTCACCGGAACAAAACTCTGGAACGATCTTCCCGCAGATATAGTCAAATGTTCTTCTCTGTTTACCTCTAAACAAAAACTCAAATTAATGTTACTTAATGAGTATAACATGCCTGATTAAGATTATGTAACCTGCTATTTTACATTATTCTCTCTCAATGCATGGCAGAGCAATTTTAAGTGTACGTTTGCTTTACCTCTGGTTTCAGCTTTTATCGTGTCTATGCTCCCAAATAGTTACTGCCCTATAGTGTATTCACACTTTGAACATTATGTACTTGTTATGAAACTGATCGTAGAAAGGTCATGCTCGAATACTAGTGTATTTTTGTGCTATCTTTAATCAGTACTTATTCTCTTCTTTTTCTTTTTTTTTATTTTCTTTCTCCTTTCTTTTACTTCTTCTGCTCTTTGTACCTTGCTGTTTTTTTTTTGTTTTTTGTTTTGCTTTCAAAATAGTTTCGACATTAGCACTTTGTGTCCTGTCTCCATTGTAAAACGAATTTACATTGATACTTTTTTTGTTTTGTTAAGTACATGTACAGATTTGATGTGATGTGAAATATGAAAATAAACTGCTGGAACTGTTCACTGTGTCTCATGTGTATGACCAGTACAGTTCCAGTAATTCAATTCAATTCAAACAGGAAACGTGTTAAAATATTTTACGTACCTATCCAATATATCAATGGGTATCATATTTCTTTACATTGTAATGAATAGCGCCCCATGTGTTGACCTTGAGAAATTGTAAACTTAACAAAAAGTGAAGGTTGAATCGATTTTCCTTTGTGGCAAATAAAACAAAAAAGATTGTCATAAGATAAAACATATGTACTGTGAATAAAAATAAAAACACAAAGAAAAGATTGTTCTACTATATTTCCTATGTATTTCTTTATACTTTGGTAAATAGCGCCATCAATTGTTGACCTTGAGAAATTTCAGTGTATTGCGTCATGTTATAGAGCATGAGTTTCTCCACCCATGTGCCAAATATGACTGTGATAAAGAAATCAAATATGGGGCACATTGTGCCCCCCAGGGCCTGGAAGGGTCAAATTTATAGCTGGGGCTTTATATGGTTAACAACCCGAGCAAAGAGAGAGAGAGAGAAAAAAAAACTTGATAGGAGAAATACAACATTAAAGTATATTTCACAAAACTGTTAAGCCTGATGTGAAGCGATGGATGAAGGTTCTACAGCTTTCCAAAGATGATGCAGCTCGAAAAAGCATTACTTTTTATGCCAAAAACAACACTTACGTGCTCTTCAAAACAAGAAGTTTGCCACAGATACGAACAAAATACAACTGGCTGCAAAGAAGAAGAATGATACATCTTTGACAGCACCTCACGAGGTTGTTGAACGCTGAAGAAGAAGAAGAAGAAGAAGAAAAATAAAACACATTATTTAAGCAAGCACGGGGCGGGGGTGATTTCATGAAGCGATTTCACCAAGAAATTCATTGTCGGACAAATTTGCTCACAGCCAATCAGATGCAAGAATTTAGATAGCTCATAACAGTTTGTCAGAAAAACAAAATCTGACAAAAGGCGTCATGAAACTCCTCCCCGAACACGTTTTCCCTTGTGATGAGGCCTCCACAGACATAACGCAAGAAACACCAGATATATGAAAAGGGATTCACTATAGGTGAGGTTCTGTCAGGCGTTAAGTCACTGAAAAAAAAATAACAACAGTAAAGCATGTGAGTGGGAGGAAATATCGAGAATTGGGTATTAAAATGAACACACAACATAGATCCTATGAAATAGTCATGCAGTTGCTGATGATGTTCAGAGACGCATCAAACCTTGCAGCGTGGGTTATTGGCAGTCTCGGAGGTAAAAATCTGGTCCGACAAAAACATCTCTCGATCGGAATATCAAGATGCGGACCTTTAAAAAAAGCCCTATAATCGTAACAATAGCTGACACATGGCTTTTTTTTTGTTCATTTAGGAATTGTTGTAGTATTAACATGACTTTAAAACTATCATATCAGTGCTTATGTTTTGGATGATATTTAAATGTTTTTCAATGTTTTGGTAGCAAAATGTAATTCTGCTGTTTTATATGACGTGTTTTAACGGCCCCCGATGAAAACCACCTAATGCTGAGTCGGTCTACCCTTTTTGAAGATGCGATATGAATCAATAAATAAGTATTTACTCAATACATCAATATATAAATGAATGAATGAATACATAAATGAATAAATGATATCAATAAATGATAAATAGATGAATGAATTAATCAACTAATAAGTCTTGGACATTAAAACAAATAATAGACAATTGAAACACAAACTAGAAGTACTAGTTGTAGTAGACTTATTTCAAAATGTGATGTCTTAAAACCATTGCTGGGTGACCCGATTCTATTCGTGAGCTCATCACCCTTCGGCTTTAAAGGCCTAAACCCCTGAGTTATCTTTGAGCCATGTCAATTATTGTAAGATCAGAATCACGTTTCTGAGGTATTATCGCAAGTATTTTCATCGTATTTTTGCTAGTGCTGCAATTATCAAAGGCAAAAATTAAATGATGAAATAAATTAATGAAAACTACTTGTACCTTTAGATATCGACATGTTGTGCATGCATGAAAATATATTCAGCTTTGTTCTGTCCTTTAGCTCTCCCACTCTCACCCGATGACCATCTTTTTGACCTTCAACCCATTTGCTTATTCAGGAGAAATCATGGCCTTTGACAACAACCGCGTATTGCATGGACGCAGGGGTTATTCTGTGTCGATGGAAGGAGGAGAAGGTTCGAAGTCACGCCTTCTAGAGGGCGCCTATCTAGACTGGGACGAGATCTATTCGCGCATGCGCCTCATCGACGAAGAGCTGCGCGGAACGGCAAGGCTGTGAGTTCATATGTCGTCATGATAAGCCTAATCATGGAGCTGGAGAAATTCAGTCCGATCGCGTTGCTAGTGATGACAAACATGTTCAACTATTTACAACAGTCCTTTTACGAAGCATCGGTAAAAAGGTGTAGATGTCCCCCCCCCCCCCCCCCCCCCCCCCGAAAAAGAAAAAGAAAGTACACTTTATAACTACTTTCCCTCCGGATAACTGCAGAATTCTTTGGAAATCTTATAAACATTGTTTAGTCGATAGTCTCTTCTAGCTTTCCTTATGATATATCCCGACACCAAAAAGTCCGAAAATATTTTGTTCTTCGGTGAGCACCGCTCACTTTTGAAAAGGACATTAAAAGTAGGATGCACATGGAATTCAATGCGGGCGTAGCATAGACCTGTGCCTACGAGTGGTCCTACAAGGAAATGTTTAGAGTTTTGGCAAAGGAAATATGGGATGAATACGGTTTGGAGTAGAGCAAACAATTAATGAACTTTTGAAAATGAAACATCCCTCCCATGAATTATGACACGTCTCGCTCTCACACACTCCCATCCACACACTCTTCAGGAAATCCAGTCCAATTGTAAATGTTAGTCTGATAACAGAAAAAAGAGTAAAATCTTACGAGTTTAATGGTGAAAATACACTGTATGACTGAAATCGGTGATAATAAGGAAGTTACGACATTTTGAAGTTTTGCTAATTTTTGCAAAAGTTCTTGTACAGTGGATATGAATATGCAAATGAGTGAGCTAACCATGTCATATCCTCACAATTTTCCATTGATCGTGTACAAAAAAAAAGAAAACTGACGAAAATTCAATGTTTCTGTCATTGAAGTCTGAAACATGATGTTATTCCTGGTTGAATAACTTCAGAATAGTGATCATTAGATATACAATATGTACGAGGATTTGAGCCTCGGGCATAATTGCGTTTGAATGAAAAACTGGAAATTTTAAAATTTTATGTACAAACTATGACAAGTTGTAATGGAAGGATATGCTCACTTTGTCATTTGCATATTCATATTGACTATACTGTTTCCCACCAAAATGGCGAAACTTCAAAATGTCATAACTTCCTTATTTTTCATCCGACTTCGATAAAAATTTTACTGTTGAACTCGCAACATTTTATTCTTTCTTATCAGACTAACTTATGTTTGGACTGGATTTCCCCTTTAACCCAAAGCAGGTACAGCCAATATTTATTCCTGCGCAACCTAATTTCCATGTCTTTTATGGAAGATGGCAGTGCTTGGATTACATAAAAAAACATTTTTTCTAACTTTTTGGTGCAACATAAGGGAAGATACTTTCGGCTTTCCATTACAAAGTAATTTTCTAAAATCCAATACAAATGTTCATATGGGGGACATTATTTAAAGATGTATCGTTTTATTCAGGACACCCGCGGTATGGTTATAACATGAAAACTCTCATGAAGTGCATGTCTTAAGCGCAGTTCTAGTATTGTTTATCAACGAATACAAAAGTGTGAACTATTGTAGGTAACATCTATAAATGTGTCACAATGTAGAGAAAAGGTGAATGTACGTGTATGAGTTAAAGCTAACCTTTATGGCCCGACACATTGCGACACCATTTCCATTGGGCGAAATGGCTTTGCGCGTAAAATGCAACACTTAACCAAAATGGGAAACAAGGCACATAGGAAGGCCGAGGAGACTTCTTCTGTAGGATATTCTATCTGCATTGTATTTACAAGTCAGTTTCTGGCAGCTTACACATAAAATGTTGACACATGCTCATGAGATCAACACAACAAAACACGGTACAACAGAGAGATTTGGTGAAGGTAGTACATGTATATGTAGCAATACTATGTGTAGTACAGTTCAACTTAACAAGTGTGTATGCATACTGTCAACCTTGCACGTCATAGGCGTACGTTTTGAAAATAAGGTGACTGCATCAGATAATGTAAAATTTGACTTTTAAAAAATGCATTCTTTACAGTGTATGTCAATCTACAAAAAGGTCAATACAGACATGTACTTGTGAGCACCATATCATTTAAATCTGTTGATATATGTGAGGCTGAATGACTTCTAAATCAATAGAAATTTTCTGAAACATGTGAGCTTTGTTTATTAACATTTTGTGTGCTTTGAGAGCTAATTGACACAAAAGACCACAAAATTTTGTATCATAAAATGGGCTTTAGAATCGCAGCAATCTGATTGGTCAATTATCATGCATTAATTTCATACTGATCTACACTGAGCCATGCATCCACTAAAACTGAACACATGGCTCAAGCCTTGTATAGTGTTGTAGGTGTAACTTTTAAAAACAGTTTGACTTTGGAAACAGTCTAAAACCTACTCGCTGCACTCATGGGTTTAAACAGTTCCAAAGTTAAACTTGTGCGTCCAATTCTCATTGATCCACTATGTCCTGTGCATCATTTGCATACTGTACACTCTCTAAACTCCCTCATGGCACTGAAAGAATTACTACAAACTAAACATCATTTCATCAAACTTCATTTCACTTGCCCGATGACAGTGAACGATAGCTGCCAAGGCTAAGCAGGCAGGCAATTTTCTTGCAGAATTCTGTGGTAGAAATACGTTCTATAAGTCGGTCCTACACAGAGGTTAAAGGTGCATGGAACCCAGATTCAAGAGGGTGCCGTTGCATGAACCATACTTACATATCTACCATGTTCCAGTTCTCAGAATAAAACCAATGCTTACGGGGAATACTTAGAATGCAAAAAATTGTCAGAAGGCCAGTAATATGTCAATCTCGCTTCACCTCTTGCTTCAGCCGTTGTTCCCAACTGGTTTTGCCTACCACACATGGATACAATGTATTTCCAAGACAAAGTGTGTTTGCTAGCTATAGCCGAGGAAACTTGAACGTAAATGATTGATTAGATTTGATTTGATAGACAGTTAACTAGCTTCACATCACAGGGGTGGATCCAGGGAGGACCGCAACCGGCGCATGCCCCCCCCCCTTTATTTTTTGTTGAAACAAAAGAAATAAAAAGAAAAAAAAAATGGGGGCAGGGGTGCGTGCACCCCCCCTTTAATTTTGTAAACGCACCCCCTCTTTACGGAATTCCTGGATCCGCCCCTGCGTCATCGACATTCATAATGAAGATTGCAATGACTTTCACACAGGTTCCATGACATTTACTCCTGTGACGATTGCTCCCATGAAATATCTGCACGCTAAGCTGAATATAAATTATACGGACAAACATAACCTTCATGATAATCCTAATCCTCACATCAAACTAAACCTAATACACTATCAAAACACTAATCCAAACCCTAATTCCTTGAAGAAAATGCAATCGTCACTAATGTTGTCTCACCTAGCACACCATCCAATGGTACCCTCCTGAATCCTAGGTCCATGTCCTTTTTTTGTTGTTGTTTTCCTTCTTCTTCCTTTTAGCAGAAATGCAATATGACTCAAGCTAATGCCTTACATTTACTGAAATACTGTACTTAATACTAAAAAGACGCAATACATTGAAATAAATGTTGATGATGTTTTATAAATTTCAATTCATGATGATATTTACATGTACAACAGATCTTCATCAGCTGAAACATATCGTTCCATTTTTGTTACAAATTAAATATGTCAGTGTTCAAAATTCTGAGAGAGAAAGGGGATGAAAGGGATAAAGAGACAACAGATATTGAAAAGAATATGAAGAATATGTATTTACATTATATTCTTAGAGTGGAAGAAATACGTGCCGGTCAAGGCGTAGGGACACTTACGTTCATTAACTGCCATATTTACAGCTGTACAGGTGTATCACAACCATATTTACATGATATTTACAAAATAAACGAACAGCATTCTCTCTCAACTAAAAACTGGCACCCAGTTCCACATACATTTGTACATTAGCCCTGAATTTTTCTCCTAAAACAGAACCCCCACCAAAAACAACCCTTCTTTGGAGGACAGGGAGTCATGTTGCAATCATACAGAATCTTTATCTCAATCTATTTAATCCGATCTTAAAAGCAGAAACAAATATTTTCTCCTAGTTGAAATCCGATAAAGATACAGTCAACCTCACTTAACTTGACTTTGCATAAGTTGAAGGTCTTTCCAAGTCCTCTTCTCTTTATATTCTATTGAGTTTAATCCCTCATAAGTCAAACTTTCTCTTTATGGGTAAGTTAAAGCTACTTCTTCAGTCCAAATAGATTTGAATTAGGTAAGGTTGACTGTATAACCTATCCTTCCAAACACCAGACAAATAGTACCAAAGTCAAAGCCCCAACCCTCTGTTTCATGACAAATCTGTACAAGGAAAATTTCATGCTGCAACACCTCCCATCCCTCCTCCCCTCCCCCCAACCAAAGTTAATGTTGTAGGCAGTTTTAGCCTACTATGTAGGATAATGGAATCAAGTTACTCAATTCATTAATTTTACAATCCCTGTCCCACATCCGATTCTTCCACACAAATGTTCATACACTCAGTGCTCTACTTAAAATGCATTGTGGACTCACACAAGAACTACAAGCAAACTACAATGTTAAAGCCATTTCAAACTTCTTAAAAGATACTAAAAGCCAGACATTTCATTCATATTTGCTTCTCCATAAAAAAAGAAGAAAAAATTTTAGTTTATCCAGAGGTGAAAAGCTGTTGAAGATATTTTATTTCACTTTCTTCTGTGCGGTGCCAATGTTGCATTGATTGACCTGTGAACAGAAAAGGAGAAAGACATAAAGATGGAGAGAGAGAAAAAAAAGAACAGGAAAAGAAAAAAAGGGGAAAAAAAAGAGGGAGTGAGAAGGGGGAAGGAAGAAAGAAAATAAAGAAAATGAAAACCATTAAATATCTGTCAATATTAAAGATGAATGTGTGTACAACTAACAAGCATTGTGATACAGTATATTTTTGCTAACAAACACCTCGGGACAAGCAAAATCACTTATACAAAGTGTGTACACTGTATCTAAACGTTTTCATAAATGGGTCTGAAAATAATGTATGAGAAAGTGCAAAGAAACTTTGGAAATTTTGGAGCAAGATATTGCGTTGTTATAATGAGTGGGTCTGTCATATCAGTAAATCCCCTTTACAGATGAACATGTAGATTGAATCATATTTTTTCAAGTTGTGACACATGCACGCACGCACACACATGCTTATACTGAAAACCTAATATCAATGTACACATACTTTGTATCAAATACACCTCCCCAAAAAAAAGAAAAAAAAAAAGAAAAAAGAACAGGCTGTCTCATTGCTTTGAATTTTCTAAGGAAGAGTGCATGAAAATTCGACTGGATGGAACAATTGAAAGTGGTAGAAACACCTACTTTGTTAAAACTTCTCACATTCAAGTGAGACAGTAAGAGAACCTGAAACCCAAACATTGACAAATTACAACACAGTAGACAATACAGTAGACAATGCAGTAGACAATGCAATAGACTGTCATACAGAACATCAGAATAATAATTCTTCCCAAAAGAAGACAAAATAATAAAGCAAAAGGGTGAGCAGGGTGTAAATCCCTAAACCCATAAACTGTGTAATTCTGTGATCATGTCGCATGGCTGAGCAAAATTCAAAAGAACTTGAAATTCTTTTGCAGAATATACCCACTCACCTTTGTAGCAAACCGCAGCGAGCAAAGAGTCTCAGAGAAATTCTCCTCCTTGGGCGAAATGTTGACAAACATCAACCTGATGAAATGAGAGATGATTGGGAAGAGGCAAAGGGTTACAACAGGAACATATCATGCTCATGCACTAAGACAACTTTGGCACTAAAGTCATTGCAAATCAAAAGTGGGAGCATATAGTCACAATTAGTGTAATAACAACACCTGTGCAGAAGCAGGCATTTTGAATTTACTTACTGACTTCCAAACACAGTACTTACAAGGAAAGGTAATAAAACAAGAATTATCATGCAAGGAAAAATGTCTATCACATCTCTTCCTCTGTACAAATGTGCTGTATTTTATATCACAACTGCTGATCTAAAATACAACATGTCAGAAGAAAGGAACCAGCAAGATTCAGACCTGTTATCTACAAGTGATAAATGCTTTCATTGCGTACTTTACCCCTCTGCTTCAATAACCTCTTTGCTTTCATTCAAGTATAATCATGCCATGCATTTTGTGGCATTGTTTCACTTTTGCAAATTTCTGGAGTCGACTGAATTTGTAACTTGAAAAAATAGGGTCCCTTGCAACATAGATACAATGCGTAACATCTTCAATGAAAAAAGAGGTACCCAGTAAAACTTTTGGCTCTTTTTCAATTGCTAAGGATCTCAATCACAAATTAAACCTCTCCTGGAAATTTGACAGAGATCAAATTTCTGAAAGAAAAGTGCATACACTACAGTAGTAAACTAGAAAAGCACTCGTTGAGCACAGACTTCTACCAAGAAACTTATTGTCACCCACACATGCTTGCTGAAAATTGCCCAATTATACAAGTCTTTAGTTTACATCATAGGCTGCTGCATGGCGCCATGTCGAGCAGAACACACACTTTAGTGCATGTATGCAAACCTCGTTCAGTGTACATGCACAGTTTTAACTCCCAAGTTCTTTGACCCTATTTGCCAAAAGATGAAGAATCCATTAACTAGACATATCGCTATGGCTACTGATATGCCTCCGCCATAATGCATGGTTCTCCTAATAGGTCTATAGTACAATGTCTTGACAATGTGTGATGACAGTTTCACACAATTGGCAAAATATTAAAATGACAGGTTTGACACAAATGTGCTGAATGTTCACTTTCCTAGAACTAGGTTCAATTGGATGAATGATTAAAATGTCAGAGTGCAGGTATTTGGGGAACTGATGATTTTTACTTGACTTTTGACCCTTTTATAAGTTTATGCATTGAGTAATTTTCAAGCTATTGAGAAAAAGTATAATTTCAGTATGAAATGGGAAAATAGCATTATCTAAACCTGGCCTTTGACCTTTGACCTCACAGTTCCAAAGAGAATCACTGTTAGGTTGAACATGCATAAATATGTAAGTTTCATGATAATACCTTGAGTTACTTTCAAGATATGGAGGAAAATGTGCAATTTAGCACTTTCACTTGACCTTTTACCTTTTGACCTTTGACCTTTTGGCAAGAAACTTCCCCAAAAATATATATTGGGTAATACATGCCATACATCAAGTTTTAAAAAAAAAAAACCTTCAGGCATATTGCATTAGGAAAGTAGTGATATTTTGAGGAGTTGACCTTGACCTTTGACCCATGACCCCCAACTTCCCTAGATAATCACTGCCCATCGGTACAAGCATATATACTAAGTTCCATGAAGATACCTCGAACCCTTTGCGAGATATGGAGAAAAACATGAAATTTCATTTTTTTTTCACAAAATAACCTGTGACCTTTGACCTTTGACCCTGTGACCCTAAAATCCACACAAAGTATTATCCCCCAAGGATATACCCTCATACCAAGTTTGATGTAAAACCACCACACGGTTCTTGAGATATCGACAAAAACAAAATGGGACGGACGGACGGACGACCCGAAAACATAATGCCTCCGGCCACTTCGTTGCGGAGGCATAAAAATTCATAAAAATTCCTCGATCACTACACAAATTTAATCATCTATTCCATGTGTCATTATGTACTTTTCCTGCAAGTTTCATCCAATTTTGTGTGCAACTTTTGAGTTGTTTTGCACACAGACATACATACAAACAAACAAAACAAACCAAAGCAGGTAAAAACATAACCTCCTTGGCAAAGGTAATAAGGATGGAGTTGGAACTCACGTCTTGGAGTTGCCTCCCAGGGAGTTCTGGAGAAGATGGGTGAGTTTGCTGTTCCTGTAAGGGATGTGGGAGTCCTTGTTGGCCAGGGCTAAGATCACCTTGCCCAGGTTGCTGAGGCTCTTGTTGATGTTCTGGGTCTCCCGAAGACGGTCTCCCGTCGAGCCCGAGGCTGACAAACGCTCGCTGCCGGCAAGATCAACCAGGTTCAGGGTTCCTGGAACGAGGCACGAAAGATACATGAAGATTATTAAAGAAAAGACCAAAGGTACACTCACAAACTGTTGCTGATCTTGTTTTCAGCTTTCAGCTGCTGGTTTCTAAGTTCCTAGAATCCCGTAAAAGTGAAAATGTTTGCACATTTCGCACAACCAGAAACTAGCACGAAAATAAAAGTACACTTGTACAGAAGTACTTTGGCTTGCCATATGTTCCAGTAATTGATGACTTGTTTTCGCGGAATTAAAAACATGTGAAACTCTTCTGAGCTGGCGGAGGGCGAAAACTTAGTCACGCAAAAATATCCACTTTTACAGTAGGCAGCAGGTGGCTGTAAAAGTCTAGCACCTGCCCTCCCTGTGACTTTGTCATGCGGGTCAATGCCACACACCCTAATATCAGCCCCAACAAATTCAGATTAGGTCTTCCTTGGCCTCCTACATCCTGTGGAGCTGGGAATTAGTATACTGAAGATGGTACCTAATACATGGTGTTTGAATACTGTAATTGGGAAACCAGCAATTGCAAGGTCATGTGTACACGTGCACGTACGTATGTGTGCATTCATAGTAAAGCAAAACTCGCATAAGCTTGTCTTGGCCAGAATAGGTGCGATGTCATATAAATTTCTGATGACACTTCAGGATTTCAAATCACCAATGTGAGATGAGATGAGTATAAGCCGAAGACATCGATTTGATCCTAGTGTGAATGACTTGTGTCCATCAAACCTGCATCCTCTATGAACATAAGACACACCTTGGCAATTTTCTCCTGTCAGACTGTTGGATCCCGTGAGCTTGAGTCGGAACACGCTGTGGCTTCGCGAGGATCGCTCGTTGCAGTTCGTGGCTGCCACGGCGCGATTCTGGGACGCCTTGTCTAGAAGTGTCTTCACCTGAAGGCAGGTAGGGCAGAGAGAGTGCAACTTTGAAAAATCCCTCTAAATTGCCTCTGAAAAATTACAACAGCCTTTTCCAATTAAAATGGATTCAATTTTCAAAATTTAGAAATCGGGATAGAAATCTTCATTATGGATAGATGCAAACTAAAGCAATACACCAACAAAAAGTACATCAAAAAGGTGAATCATATGACATATTCATACTTGATATTCATCATTGTCAAAGCATACTTTAAGAAATTTGAGTGTATATAGTACTGTACTGTAAAACTGGAAATTGCCATGCATTTCATGCAGCATGAAGATGATGCAAAAAACAAGAGGGTGAAAATTTGTTCTGTGTTTTATGTAATATCAATCTAAATCTTTGATTTCAAGGGAGGTACCAGCATATTGTCAGGTAAGAACTGCTGATAACAATTTTTTTATTATTTTTTTTGTTTCAAATTTGCAATTCCTGAAGCGTGAGGTGATTTGCTGTCATAACGCAGACCAATAACTAGTTGTATGTGCTGTCAAAACCTTTAGCTGCTGTGGCAGTGTTGAGTTGTTTGGCATGCTTGTTCAATAGTGACCATCCGCAAAATAGAAAGTACATGAAATTTATCTCACTTGGCTGAGTGCGAACAAATTACTTGAGTGAAACGTTCCACTGTTACAGTACTACTATGATAACAAGTTTGAGCCAAGAGTAGAGAGGAAGGAAGAGTTTGTTTGTTTTTCTGACCTGCTCTGCTGAGGTGACGTCCATGACGTTGATATTGGTGACCTCCACTTCGCTGGACTTGGCTTCCACCATGCGGATTTCGTGCTTCAGTTTGGAGTTTGGCGCCCCCAAGAGGTCACGGATGGTCTCGTTGTAAATCTCCAGAAAGCTGGCTTGGTGAGTGTACTGCAGATTATTATGAGTCGAGTAAAATGATGACGCTTTGAAATGCATTTCACAAACTATGTGCACTAAACATAATACAGTGGACTCCCATTACAATGAATTCCTCGGGACCCGGCAGTTTTCATTTGTAATATCGAAATTTCGTTATAACCGAACAAATTAACAATAAAAATACATAGCGAGGGTAACATTATGGCCTGAATGTTTATTTCATTGTGACCAGAATTTCGTTATAACCCAGTTCGTTACAATGGGAGTGCACTGTACCACAGGAGGGTCACATATGAACAACTTTTTGTGTGATGCATTCTATCTTATTTTGATTTTATTTTAATCTCATCTTATCTAAATTGAAATGTGCTTGGCATATCACCATTTTCTTAATGCAACGGTACATTACCCTCAAAAGACATTATTCAATTGGGAAATATATATCAAGACTTTGGACACCTAGACAAAATGAACTAAATCTGACAAGATGGTTAATAAATATCCTTTGTTGATTACCCACTTGGCTGTTGATGTTAGGGATTACAGTTGACATTTTCGCGTGTTGTGAAATATACATATGTACCTCCAGACCGAGAATGTAAACTAGAAAAACACTCTGAGAGCGCAGACCTTCGCCAAGCAGCTCATTTCTACCCATACGTAAGCATGCTGAAAATTGCCTTTTCTCAATATAGAAGCCTTTTGTTATGTCATCAACTTCCAGCTGTGTGGCACGCCTCTCCATGGCAGAAAGTAGAGCACCCACTTTAGTGCGCGTATGAAAACTTTAAAAAATGCGCAGCCTAGCTGAACTCCCAAGTCCATTGACACTACATGTATCTGCAAAAATATTGACAATTTCTTAAAATCCACAAAAATCCCTGGATCACTCCCAAAACTTAATCATCTCTTACTTGTGTCATTCTCAACCTTTCCTGTAAGTTTCATCAAAAATCCGTTCACAACTTTTTTGAGTTATTTTGCACACGGACAAACAAACCTTCTCCCTTGGTAGAGGTAAATATATGAAAACCCTGCAAATTATATGGCGTAATACAATCAATGAAACAAAAATTTAACTATTTCACATACCTGCCATCCTTTCTCCTCCAGACTAATGGCAGTTTTGAAGATCTGTTGGACGGCTCGTGGGATCATCCCAACGCTATCCTCCGACAACTCTTCGGGACCTTCCATGGTGTATGTCTTACCACTGCCCGTCTGGCCGTATGCAAAGATGCACACATTGTAGCCATCGAGGGCACTCTAATAAAAAGAAAGAAAAAAAAAATCAATCAGTTCTATTTGTAAGGTCTCCTGTTTTTTCACACTGTCCTTGATATTGATATAGGCCAAAGAAGAATACTGTATATGCTGTTATTTTCCAGTTCAGATATTTTCGTGAATGAGAAATCATCTAGACATATTCGTGAGATAATGTTTTTGTGAAATGATGCTGACGCTAATGTAAATAATATGCTATTACCCGAGCGCATTGAGATATTTTCGCATGTTGTTAGATTTGCGAAAATTAAACCCTCTCAAAAATGACAGCTTACACAGCAATGGCAAAGTCAGCAAGGATAAATACTTATTCAATATATTTCCTTAAAGGGATCGAATAGTTTTGGTTGAGACCTAACGTCAGGTTTCAAACATTTTTGGGTGAGAGAATGAGAAACCTCTTGTGAGGAGAAAGAGCATGTAATTTCAAGAGGAATTCAACATCTATTTGAAGAAATTGGTTTTGAAATGGGCGAGATACCCAAAACAGAGCAATCCTATTAAAAGGTGGGACCTACCTTTTATCACGATCATTTTTTTTTTTACTTTGTTTTTGGATGTCTCAATCATTCCAAACCAATTTTCATCAAATAAACTTTGAATTCCTCTTGGAATGACATGCTCTGTACTATTTCATTAGTGGTTTTTTGGTATCTTGTAGAAAGTTATAAGCCCAATCCTCATCTCCACCAATATGATACCATCCCTTTAAACTGAAAAAAGATGCTCTGTTTCAATCAATGTTGTTGTTTGTCACACTTTACCATTGAATGGAATAGAGTTAGACTGACCAATAATTACAATATTTTCACTTTATACAAGAGGACATCTTTTGGAAACAAACACTGTATTCCCCCACAAGAAAACATAACTGGTCTTTGCTAATTTGCAAATGTTAGAAAGGATGCTGGTGTGTATTAACCCATTGAAGACGAGTCCTGAGTATACTCAGGGACATGTCTATGGGAAATGCATGTTGCAGCAAAAACAGCCGTCCTCAATGGCTTAAAATCGTAACCCACCTGTACTAACTGTGAAATCTCTTCAAAGACATCTGCTTGCTTGGAGTCCGGTTCGAAGACCCGATCGAAGTTGAACTCATAGTGCGAGCTGTTTCTCCCATTACGTGTACTCATTGTACTCTGTAAAGATGAAAAAAAGAAAAATATATTTTAAAGGGATCGTATAGTTTTGGTTGAGACCTAATTTCAGGTTTCTAACATTTTTTGGTGAGATAATGAGAAACCTCTTATGAAATATGAAAGAGCATGTAATTCTACGAGGAATTCAACTTTTATTTGATGAAAATTAGTTTTGAAATGGCCGAGATATCCAAAAAAGAGCGATTCTAATAAAGTGTGGGACCCACACATTATTACGATCGCTTTGTTTTACTGTGTTTTCGGATGTTTCAGTCATTCCAAACCCGATTTTCATCAAATAAACTTTGAATTCCTCTTAAAATGGTATGCTCTGTACTATATCATAAGTGTTTTCTTGGTATCTCGGAAAAAGCTAAAAGCCCAATTCTCATCTCCACCAATACTGTACTATCCCTTTAAATGCTTTGCAATGCACTGTCTCACTTTGAGCCAAGGCATTAAAAAAAAAATGTAAAAAAACTCTTTGGAGGAATAGCCCCTTTTTGGATTCGCTGTATTTCTTTTCTCTTCCTCACAGGAACTCATCAAAGATAAATTTTGGTGACTGTACCATGCTGGTGTAAACAGTGTACTCCCATTGCAAGCAACATGAATACAGTGAAACTCGTGTTACAAGAAAGTAAGTATTCAGGTCCAAAAATTACTATGTTTATATGTCTATAAATTTGTAATGTTTAGCTATCATAAAACTTTGATATATATTGTAACCAAAAAAACAACCAAAAACTCCCAGTCATGAAAACATAATAGTTATGACATAAGTTTGCTGTATACCTCGTTGAGACTGACATCACTCAGCTTGTCTACGACCAGCGTCTTGCCGTCGACATCCGGGAAGTGGATATGTGTGATGTCACTGCCATCCACACACTCGTTGCCTAGCAACGGCCTCACTCGGCAAAACACTCTGATGTTGCCCTGGAAAGGAGAGAGCAAAGAAGTTTACTCAAGCATGAAACTCTGGATCTGAGCATTTGTTTACATTTACTGACAGCAAGGTACTAAAACAAGATTTGATTGAAAGCAATCATGACATATTCAGCACTGGGCTTCAGTGTTGGATTTTGAGAATTGTTGCAATGAAATGTTTCCAGTGTATGCTTTATGAGGGTAGGGTACATAACGTCGCTGGGGTGATCAGACCTTGTATCTGCAATTTTGGTGAAAATGAGTTTTTTGGATTAATGGTCAAATAATGGGTTAAGTGATGTCCTGTCCAAATCCCAACTGTCTTACTCCAAAAATGAAGCCACCACGGCATGTCAAAGGAAAGGCTGTCCAATTCGCCACAGTGCTTTGGCCGCCATGTCTTTTGGCTCTCCTGAACATTTGACATTTTGTAGATACGAGGTCTTATCACCCCAGCGACGATAAGGAACAGAAAACTAATTTCTCACGCAGTATCAGTCATTATGACTGCTGTAATTGTTATTATGAGCACACAGTCACTGTCCAAACAATGACCTAAAGCTACCACCAACAACAACATCTTCATCGCATGATCTTCATCACTATCATTGACATCAGCTTCACACTTTGGATATTGGCGTCATTGGACTATCATATACACCTTTCTCAATACCGCAGCTACCGTTATTATGACTGTTATTGATTGCACGACCGCATTTAGCATCGTACCAATGTCATCTTCCCTTGTGATAAGCTCATCATCATCACCACCATCACGACCATCAACATCACTATCATCACCAAATTCACCATCATCATTATCACCATTATTGACATCATCATCACGAACATCACCACCATCACTATCATCAAGATCACCATAATCATCACCATCTCCATCATCATCACCATCACCACCATCATCATCGATTATCACCATCACCAAAATCATCATCATTATCATCATCATTACCACCATCATCATCACCATTACAAAAATCATCATCATCACCATTACCACCAAATCACCATCTCCATCATTATCACCTTTATCATCACCATCATCATCACCATCAGCATCCCCATCCCATCACCATCACCACCACCATCACCATCATCACCATCACCACCACGATCACCAAAATCATCATCATCATCACCATCACCATCACCATCATCATCTCATTCTCACCTTCAGCTCCTGGATGGTGTTGTGAAGTTTCCTCCTGGTTGTCTCGTCATCCCTGATCTTCGCCTCCTTCTCCGCCACCGTCGACTTCAACTCAGCGACGAGGGCTTCGAGTTCAGCTATCTTGCCGTCCTTTTGTCTGCCAGCCTCATTTGATTGCTCCAGTTGCAGCTGGCAGCAAAAAAACAAAAAAAAAAAAAAACCAAAAAACAATGTAGAAATAATTGAGAAGTGTTTAGAGGGAACGTCATTGTAACAGGCTGCTAAGAACCACTGCAATCTTGTCCTTATGTTGGTTACCAGTACCTCAATCTATTTTTTTTTTTTTGAATTTCAATATATTTAATTGCTTTTTTTTTACTTTGTTTTTCCTTTGTTTTTTTCATTGGAAATTGTCACTGACCCCTTTTCTACCATTATCAGCATAAAATCAGTCAATCGAAGTGATAAATAGTACAAATAAACAGGTTTTTATGAATTTCATGACAGTGCACTGTTTTTCATAGAATATGTACATGAAATCACAAAATGACATGCAGAACTTTCAAAAAATGGGCATGGCTTCTTAACAGTACACACAGACATTGCAAACGTGGTCTCAAAAAAGTTGTATGAGACTTGAATAAAAAAGTCAAGAAGCCTTGTGATGAGGCCTTCACGCATTGCAGAATTATCGCACGAAACATCGGGGGGGGGGGGGGGGGGGGGGACCAACATGATTAGGGTTAAAGGAATGCAAAAATTTCAAAATTAACGCAAAAACTGCCTGGCTTGGATTGGCTTACCTTCGTTGCTCCCAACTCTGCACTCATGCCAGCCTGCGCGGCTGTCATTGTCGCTATGGAGCTCTTTAGCCCCGTGCACTCTTGGCGGGAGGCGGTGAGGTCGCCCTCTAGAGTCTCGATTTTACGCTGGAGGCTGCTCTTTGTCATTTCCAGGTCCTCCTTCTCGCGGTTCAGTCGCCGCTCAACGGCGGCATGCTCGTCCTCTGCGTCTCTGTCAAAATATGGGAAGAAAAACTTGTTTATACTTGGCAAGTTACTATTTGTTTTTATGTCAAAGACTTGCTGCACCCAGTTATTCTGTTGTTTGGACAATTGCACACTTACAAATTTGGTTGTTGGATACATTCATTTCGGCAACTTTCCAACACTACATGAAGAAACCCTGACGCAAAGCAACGCCACCATCCGATCAAAGAAAGTTTGTCACCATAAATGTGTTTAAGCATGCAAATAGATGTGGCTGTTTATTCAAAGGATCGTGATTTTTAAGCCCTTGACGTACAAGGGAGTTTCTTTATCCCTGTCTTGTATTTACGCACTTTCTCATAGTTTAGGACTTTTGATTCTTTCGGGCAAGCAAAATTAATGTTCGGACAAGTGTTCTGTAACAATTTGAAGATCTGCTTGCCCGATTGGGCAAGTGGTGAAAAAAAAGAAGAAGTTATGTATCACCTTGTATGTGGGAGGCTTTGTAATTGTTAGAAGAGAATGCTGAGGGCTTGGTACCACAAGGCTCTTTCCCCCGAGTCCCATCCAAAGAGATTTTTCTCCTCCCCATCACTAGAGGGCAGACTCCACAATAGTGACTACGATTTCATGGGGGCTGCCATTGTACCCACTTAGTAATGGCGGACTTTGCGTACTACAGTAACATTTTTACAGCGCGTATTACGCGAGCTTTTGAGCTTTTACGCGAGTACAAACTTTTCATTTGGCTGCTCCTTGATTGCTTGTTTACTTGCGTGTTAGCACGAGGGGTGAGCCCACCGCCATCGCCATCTAGTGCTCTCCGTGCGCTCACAAAATAATAGTACAGGGCGTACGAAGAGTCCGCACTCTAGCAGTCCCTGGGGAAAATCTCTTTGGTCCCATCTCACCTGAGTTTCCTCTCCAAGCAGCGAATCGTTTCCTCCGCCTGGCAGGACTGCGTCTCCTTGACCTGGACCGTCCCTTTCAGCTGCTGATTCAGACTCTCCAGGTACTCGATGCGGTCGTTGTTTTCGGTGATGCGACTCTCAAGGTGCTTCGAGGAAGAAACGAGATGGCGAAAGAATATTGGTTTATTTGTTTCATTTCCATCTGAGAAAATGGCTGGATACCCCATAGCGCTGCAATAGCTGGTCTTCCATGGGGTCCAGTTGGATGTGAGGTGCCCGCCACGTCACCGGGTTAAACACCCTGCTCTTTGCGATGAATGAATGAAGCAGAATCTTTTACGTGCATGAGATGTGACTCTCTCACACAGGGGACTTCCATTTTATGTCCTATCCAAGGGACACAGTGCTTTGCCTTTTTCTAGAGGGGAGATGGTACACTATACGATTACACAGAAAACTGCTAAGTCGGACTAGGGAATCAAACCCTGGTCCTTTAGATTGCGAGCCAAGTCACTGCCCCTGTCAACAAATTGTTGAACATCAGCAAGGGCAGTGACATGGCTCAGTTCGTAGCACATCTGCCTTTTAATCAAATAAACTCACAATTGACTCATATTGAGTCTAGTTGAGCAATGTTGTGTGTATTCATGCCATCCCCTGTAGCATGGGGCAAAAACACTTTGTTCGATCCTCAGATGGGACATAATGTGGAGGTCACGTACGTGTGTGAGGGATCCACAATTTACGCACATAAAAATCCTACTTCAGTCCCTTGCAAAGAGTTAGATGCAGTGTGTTGTAATGGAATTGCTTTGCTACATTTCTGAAATATTACATGTGAGCCTCTCACTCATGCATTAAGTCTCATGGTGAGCCCCACTCATGCATTCTTATGGTGAAACCACCACCTTGTTCAGCGCAATTTGTTTGGGTTTTCAGAGTATTGGTTTTTCTGCTCCATGGACAGCAAATAATTAGACAAACTGAAACATGGAGGTGTTGATTTATGTACTACATGATGTGAAATCACGAAAATCGCCCGGACTTTCCAATTAATTACCTGGTTGGTATTTGTCCTGCTCTCCATTGCTGCTTCCATGTCAGCTAATCTTCCCTTTAAGTCCCATGCCGGTCTCTTGGCCTTGCTGGAGCCAGCTACAGTGAGAAAGACAATCAAACATCATCATTGGCAGCTGTGCTGAACAACATGTCCAATACTGTAATTTGTAAAAGTGGATATTTTCGTGTGACTTAATTTTCCGCGCTCGGCAGGGCAATAAGAGTTTTGCATGTTTTTAATTACGCAGAATAAAGACTTCCACTGCTGGAACATATGGCCAGCAAAACTATTCGTGTGCCTACATTTTCGCGCTAGTTTCTGGTTGCGCGAAATGTGGAAAATTTCAACACCCTGAAAATTTCCACTTTTACAGCACCCTATTCATACAGGGCATTTACAGCTCTCTAAAATTCTGTATGAAGAGAGAATGAGGCTAAGAAGCACATGAAAGTTATGCCTCTTTTCGAGGGTAAGTTCAGGGCACCGTTTCATGAAACTTGTCACTCTCCGACAATTTCAGTAAAATCCTTGGTTCTGATTGGCTGAGAAGGTCTGGTCACTGACTATTACTATAGTGATTGCCATGAGAGACTGACAACTTGTCAGGGCTGACAACTTGTCAGGGCTGACAACTGTGATGAAACGGTGCCAAGGAGTGCTCCTGAACAACTCTGACACCTGTATAGACGGCAGCTACCTGAAGCAGTCATAAAACTTTTGAGCGCTCTTGGCAGTGGTATGCAGCGTGCCCTGTGCATGCTTTTGATAGTTCCTGGGTATGAACAAAGGTGATATATCATGAAAATTACGCATAAGTTTTGCTCAGCCATCATGTGTTCCCAGTAAGTTTCTGCATGAAATAAAAACTCAAGCGGAATAAGCCAAAGCACTCCAGGGCCCCATTTCATAAAAACTTGATATGATAGAACCTTTGCGGGAACATGGCAATTGTCCTGGTAATGACAAGATACAGTGACATGTTTGCAAGCATGTGATTTATGACAGTAGGCACAAATCGATAGAACACAATGCATGAGAAACATAGAATATGATACGAGGATTACCCGCAGTCTGAGTGCAAAATGGGAAATTTTTGCACTTTTCAGCAACCACAAGGTAACATGTAAACTGAAGCAGGCAAATATTTGTGCATGCCATTTACTCCAGTAATTAATGCCCTGATCCAGCAAAATTAAAGAACATGAAATTCATCTTACCCAGCAGAGAGAAAAATTACTCAAGCAAAAAATATCCACTTTTATAGTGAGCATGTGTTCTACTTTTTAAACCGCATAGCGCTCTGGGAAGGAAATGGGTTGCTATGGTGATACGAGGTGCCAAGAGTAAATTGCATCAGAGTAGCTTGCAGGAAGGAACTTCTGAAACACAGTGAAGAGAAATAGCCATCATATACTTTAGAGTGTACAATGTAAGTAGTTTGCTTCACTTGACAGAAGTGGAAACAGTAAATATAACACACAGTACCAGTAAGGATATGGTACATAAGAAAAAGCAAAGGAAAATGTATAGAAGCACATTGAAAATAAAATTTAGTGTGTCTGCATGCAAATGAATGCCTTTTTGGTTTTTGTTGCTATGGGGTTTTACCTGCTTTCTTAGCTGGCTGTGCGGAGCTGGGCTGCGTGGGTTTGGGTCCTGGTCTACCGGCGGGTCCTGGTCTACCAGCGGGTCCTGGTCTACTGGCGGGACCTGACCTACTGGTGGTTGCTGGTCTTACAGTGGCTGTGGGTCGAGTCCTTGGGGCTGGGGCTAGTAGCAGGTGTGGATGATATATGAGCATTGAAGTTTGCTGGCTGCAGGGTTATGTTAGTTGTGCATGCATTGCTCTATTATAATGCTTAGAATTTAAATTGACTAAAACTTCAGAGTGTGGCCTTGTTTTTTCTTTTAATTCCATATGGCATTACAGTCATTACATTTATTATTATTTATGATGATTATGATATTAAATCATTATTACTGATTTCATTAAGGAAACCAAAACTCAAAGAGAAATGTAGATTGAGTGAAAGCAGCAACATTAATAGAACACATCAGTGAAAGTTGGAGGAAAATCAGACAATCGATGCAGAAGTTATGAATATTTAAAGTTTTGGTGTTGCAACTGCTGGATGAGGAGACTACTAGAGTTCATGACATCATGTGTGGATATTAGACAACAATACAAAGAAAACATAAAGAGAATTCCACAGTGAAAAAGTTCAAATTCCATCAACTTGATACTGACATATATGTTAAGGGTACCAGTAGTTTATTCCCCCTGCTTTCTGAAAGCGGTTAGTCAAGTGCTCTTTCACTACGCTAGAAAAGTGAAAGCATGTTGAATTTTCTTTTTTTTTTTCCATTTCCATTACTATGAGTTTACTCTAGGATGCCAGTTGGGTGATCAAAAGTCATCACTTTCAAATTGTGGCTACTTTAAAACCATTTTCTTTGTCTGCTACAATCCTACTCTAAAACAATTGAACACACACAAACAAACACACATGAAGAAAATTGTTGCTTTCTGGAATCATGCTTTTGATATAATATGCACAGCTTGTGGATGTTTTGTATTATTTGGTGCATGAATGCCATTCACTGTGAGTATTACATGCAAAGATGAATTTCTCTATTCATTAGATGCAGGTGACTGTGTGTGACGCAGATATTCACTAATTCATATTTTTGATGTAATACATTCAACCTCCACTAAAAGTCAAATCCAAAGAGATTAGAGAAATTTATTCAATTTACATGAATCTTGACTTGCACAATAGCTCTACCACATTTATATCATTCATCTGGGTAGAATTTTTCTTCGACTTGTGTAAGGTTGACTTTTGTAAGGTTGATTGAAATACTATTTACGCAGTTCAGATATCAATCAAATGTGACATTTGTCAATTTTCGCAATACATTCTTCTTGAAGGCAAGACATTTTTTATTTTTTTAAAAAGTAATATTATGTGTCGGTATCTCAGTCCCCAACAAATAAAAGTACAGAAATGAAGAAAGAAATATAACGTAATGAACAATGATAATCAGACACTATGGCCCGAATTCACAAAGGTGGTACAATCATGGACAAAGTCCGTAGTTTTGTATGGGGCGCCAAGTGTCGCACGGCCTATTTTGTTATAAAATCAGTCATTTCGGACTTTGTCCATGGTTTAAACCTTGGACAAAGATTGTACCACCTTCGTGAATAAGGGCCTTTTGGCATTAATTATGATGCAAACGAGAGTTAAAAGTTCTACGGCAGGACACATTCGTGCAGCGGTGCATGGTATTTGCAGACTCGTGGAAAAGACAAGAATATGTGCGCTGCACTGACGGGGAGAATTGTTCCACATTTGACATACATTTGCTGATCAATACATACCTGTCTTTGCTGCTGGTCCAGGACCCGCCTTGGGCCTACCAACTGGACCAGTGGATTTCGCTGCAGTAGTCCTGGCCGCCACCGTACCAGTTTTCCGCTGCACAGCGGCGGGCTTCCCTGAAGGAACCGTCTTGGCCACTTCAAGTTTGGTTTTCTTTGCCGTGGGCACTTCATTCTCCTCCTGGATCAGTTATGATTTGAAAAAGAATAATAATAATAATAATAATAGCTGGTTTTTATATAGTGCATTTCACACACTTCAGGGTTTCAATGCGCTTTACAGACTATTATTACCCCGGTCACTGGATACATTACTTCCAACCAGCACTAACAGTGCTCATTCTCCACTCCCTGGGGAGCATTCCAGCCAGTCGCAGCCAGTTTACAGGCGCGCACATGCTGATCAACCAACATAAGCTTTCTCATCCTACTGGGTACCCATTTATACTCCTGGGTGGAGAGCAGCAATGCGGATAAAGTGCCTTGCTGAAGGGCAAACGTGTCGGGCTTGGCATGGGCTCGAACCCACGAACCATACCACGCTCAGGTCGTTCACAGACGAGCGCTCTTATCCACTCAGCCACGACACCTCCACAATCAAATAAACAGTGAAGTAGCTCAAAATCCCAGCAAAAACAGGCATTCAGGACCATGCGTTATTTTCAGATCACAGTCAAATCATTCTTAGGAGCAATTTTTTTCTGACTGAAAACATTTAAAGCTGCTTTTCAGTGAGGGACAGTTTAATTAATAGATATAAATATAAAAGATGAATATTAATTGTGTGCATTCTTTAAGTTTTATGTCTTCAAGCTGTAATCAGTAAATTGTATCCTTATTTAAATATAATAGAATCTACATCTACATACACACAGTCTCCACTCTTCCGATAAGTGTTTATTTAGGTCTACAGTACCAGGTTTTTCGACAAATGGACATCAAATAATCTTTCTTTTGCCATATTGCAGCATCACTTTTTAGGAATAGGTTGCCAGATAAACTAAGGACCAATATAGTCATCAAGTAATGACTGTAAACCTACAAAAACCTTTTGAAGGATCTTGCTGCAGGAAAATTTTTACCCGAGAAAAATTCAGGTTGATTTTTGAATGAGTTTTTTGTTTTTAAAGGTCAATGGCAGTACCATACTTTTACATACCTGAGTTTTCAGTTCTTACCAGAGTTTTTCTCAGGTACACGTTTTCTGCAATTATCCAAGCCCTAGGTGTACATCATACATATACGTGGGAGGTTTAAACTTACCTGGTTATCCGTCACTAGAGGGCGCTTGGCAGAAAAGAGGGGTAATTTGGAAGGCTGCCGCAGCTTGCTGGCCGGCTTCATGATATTGGGATCCTTGGAAGACAAAGCAGATGTCTAGGAGGGGAACAAAATATTAGCAGTTAGAACAAGTCGGGGTTCCAGTTTTACAAAAAGAGTCAGTAGGAATACCAGCAGGTAGACATTGGATTTCAGCACATTACAAGAGGCCACACTATTTTTATTATTAATTATATTATTATCATTATTGAAAATGGTAATAAGGTTCCACAGACAAGAAGCACACAGCGAGACTCATTGGCATATTCTGTGCATGGAATTCTTTCATTTTATATTCTGTTTCAAATGAAATGACAAACTCCCTTAAAAAAAAAAAAAAAACCCTTCACATTGAGAGCAAAAAAAAAAAAGTATTTCAGACTTGCACTTTGGATATTCCAGACATCCATACTTTGCACTTCAATCTTGTCTGAATATTCAAGTGTAAGAAAGTGTTACCAATTGGTATACCATATTTTTTTTCCCTCATGCTGAAATTTGATGTTCAATGTACATGAGTATACATGTACTTTTACAGTCTTGCAGGGTACAAAGACAATACATTTAGCATTTCACATCTAACATTGAAAGTGCTGAAGAACTTTTAATAATGATTTCAATACCCATATAAAGTACCCACGTAGGTAAGAAAGTGTTACCATATTTTTTCCCGTATGCTGAAATTTGAATAATAGATACTGTACAATGTACTTTCACAGTCTTGCAGGGTATTAATTAGGACAATATCTAGCATTTCACATTTAACATTGAAAGTCCTGAAGATCTTTCAATAGTGATCTCAATACCCCACAGTCCCCAAGGTTGAGCATTCCATTCAAAACATTTTAGATCAGTCTAGTTTTCCCCCACCTCACCTGACGAGACATTTTCTTGGATGCAGTTTGCAGATGATTAAATTTACAAACTGTAGTCAGCTGATACTGTAAATGAGTGATGAGTGTCTGATATGGTCACCAAACTGCTGCTAGCTTTGAATGGCACGGCGATCAAGATCCTGGCTGCTGTGTTCAACCGACGGTGTTACAGATGAGCTGTTAAAGACTTAAAAAGGGATATCAAAGATGGGAAACATTACTTGTGAAAAAAAAAGAAAATCTCTCTCTCTCTCTAAAAAAAAAAAATAAATTGTGGCATGTTGTCTCAAGTCTCAACACATCACTGCATCATCAATCGTCTACTGGTAAATCGTCAGCAGCGTGATCAGAAACTGGCACTAGAGTTACAACTTACATAATTTAAGTGAGCTGAGATGATTGATCAACTATTAGTAATAGTATTAGTAACATGTTGACCAAAAGATCGGTCGCGGTCTGTTGGTCGTCGGGGATATGTTCCGCAGAGAGCGATAACGACATAAAAAAATAAAAATAAATAAAAAATAAGACTTCTCCAGACAGATGGATTTTTCTGTTTTGCCCTCTTCGGGCTCTTTATCATTTTTTTTTTTTTTGTTGTTGTACTTTTAAGGCTCTCGCTGAAATAGCCCAACCAGATGTTTGCACACCCCACAGCGCACGATGGGGCTGGTGTCAAGTAAATAGTTGTAACAGTACTTGTACTTGTACTAACGTGCTAGTTGTAGACCCTGCAGACGGTGACTGTGATCTATAATTCTATGACGTTACTATCGTTTAGAGGTCTATAACAGTCATAGACAGAAAGATCCGTCTGTCTGGAGGAGTCTTTTACTTTTATGACGTTATCGGTCTCAACCATGAAGCCAGACGCAGTCAGTCTCCGCGGAACATTTCCCCGACGACCAGATACAGACCGATCTTTCTTTCGGTGAAATACAGTCAGTGTTAGACAATCATCCTCATCTGATTTTTGCCACATTGAACACTGTTATTGGCATTGTCATTTAAATTTAGCTTTATTTAGGCTCTAATACTCCTTCAGCAGTATACCGGTATACATAATTAACATAAACTCATGTTTGTTTTTTGATAATCATTGAGAATAGTAATATATTATATTTTTAATATTTGATTTTGTTTGGTATTATACTATAGGTTAATCTAATTGTGCAATGGCTCTGATAAATAAGATTGATCCTTTGTTATTTTAATGTATTTTTTTTTTCATCGCTACATTGTATTTTTAATGTAGGCCTATACATGGCTATTGTTAACAATGTCTGTAATTCAGCCTCCGGGCTGCGAAAGATATTGACTAATAAAACACCATTTCAATTTCAATTTCAATTTCAATTTATAGCAGTAGGTAAGGTAGTTGACCGAAAGATCGGTCTGTATCTGTCCGTCGGGGAATGTTCCGCGGAGACTGCGTCTGGCTTCACAGATCCCCTCCGTATACAGCGTCAATGGCAAAATGTAAAAGAGTCCTCCGGACAGACGGATCTTTCTGTCTAGTAAGGTAGATGCCAGTGCAATGACAATGTGACGTGCATCTTTCACTGTCGAGTGTGAGCGGCTGGCCGTCAAGACACACTACCACTATTACCACATTGGTCATTGTATGATTACCACCGCACCGGTACGGTAGTCACACTTGTTCACTGCACTGCACTCGTCCACATACATACACAACGCATCGCATACGTATTACAACCCGTGCATAAACATCGCATCGCATACTCACAACTGGCAACTCGTATCTCAACGCTCTCATTATTAAAATTTCGCACAAAGTAAAACCAAAAAAATCACTAAAAACCCAGGAATACAATTTAATATATTACATTTACCCAAGAAACTTACCAAACTACAATAATTGGTAGCTACGGCGGCGTCGACAAGACTGCAACTTCATCAGGCATACACTACTACACGTACACGTCCACACAGACGTCAGACAGCTCTAGCTTGTTTTCAAATCGCATGCACGTTTCGAAATCTGTCTGTGATTGGTTACACACACCGAGGGCCGAAGCTTAGATATAGAACGCCCTCTTTAGTCACACATGGGCTCACGTACGATCATGATGCCGATTTCTTTTTGTTTGACGAATACTGTAACAGAGGACGGACATTTCTTCTTCGTTTTCTTGGGTGGCGGCCAGGGCAGTGACTGACACCCTGTTTGGTATCTTCGCTTTCAAACAGTTTGGTGAGGTGCGACGCTGGTTTAGTCGTTGAACTTTTAAGTTTATAACGAGTGGTTAAAGAGAGTGAGAAAAGTCGGCGACGCGAGCGAGCAAGCGCAAGCCGCGCCGCCAGGCCAGGCCCCTTCGCGAGCCGCGCTGGTGTGGAGCTGTGCCGAGCGAGGCTAGTCCGACGGCGATCCTGATCCTGTTGATGTCGCTCGCTCTTGGGAGTCCTGCTTCCGAACAGCTAGAGAATACCCATATCCATATTTTTACTATACTGGAGTTCTATTCTCTCGACAGCTAAAGTTACATTTCAACTTGGACAAGATCGGGGGGGGGGGGGGGAGGATGCCCGAAAAATTTAAGTCGGGCCTAAGATTTACTAAAGATTATGGTAGACACTAATGAAGTCTTTACGACTTTAGATGAATAGATCTTATTGGCGTGAGCCGTGAGATGCCGGTGGCGGTAATGAATGGCATGGCAATTCTGTGTGTCCAATGTTATCAGAGACTCCAACTCTCCCGTTTTCGACGGGAGATCTCCCGCCGAAAACCCATATTTGCAAAATCTCCCGTTCTCCCGTTTGAGATTTAATTTCTCCCGCCCTGGCTCTTTGTCTCCCGTTGGAAAGGATTTCTTACTTATTTCTATCGTATGTTGAAAAAGTAAGCCTTAGATAGCACCAGAGAGCATCTAGAACCCTGGGAATTTTGCGCTTCGCACACATCAAGTTGGAGTCTCCCGTTTGCTAAGGGTTTCAGGCGGGAGAATCTCCAGATCAGAAGGTGCTTGGGGTTGGAGTCTCTGTGTTATGTTTTTCAACTTTCTCATGAAAAATGAAGATTTTGAAGACTTTTTCATGTACCTGTAACTATTGATAATACAAGATAAATAAATTTAACAAATGCCAATAGAATTAATAATATTCTATAACAGCAATGATAATTTGACTAGCTTGAGCGAAGTGGCGTGGCTGGTCGCAGGCGCAGGCATCTGGGCATTCTTCTACAAAGGAGTTCTACTCAAAGATAGTAGTTGAGAGTAGAGGAAAATATAGGAAGGCGCATGATAATAATGGAAAAAAAAATGGCTACCCTACATGACAATACAAAAGAGAGCCAAGTATAAACTCGGAACACCTAAGGCTAGAAACATCATTCGTTTCCAAAGTATTAGTGGTAGTTTTATTATCTTAGAAAGATTGAAAAATTATAGTCATAACTTTTCGATTAAGGGGATTATTTTGAAGAGCGAGATTTTAAAGTAATAAGGATTATTTCGTGGAGGTAAAAATTTGGCAACAACATGAGCTAAAGACAATCAAGGACGCTTCATAAACAACTTCAAAGACGGCGCGTCTTAGTCAAAGACGCACATCACCTGAGACACGACACGCTGTCTTTGGAGTTGTTGTTTATCAAGTGTCTTTGAGTGGTCTCGGGTGATGTGCGTAATGTACAGGATTAGCCCGCACTTTCCTGTCTTTTCAGTTAATGCGTCTTCGGTTGTAATAGTACATTCTAGTCACTTTATTGGGAGCCATACTCGCGGGCTGAAAGACATCAAGAGGCATTGTAAATTTGATGAGTCAACTGTACAATGTAGCTCAACTGTTACTGGCATTATATTATGTGCTGAGAGTGAGACTCCTCGTGTTATTAAAATGCATTGATGCACTTGTGGTGTGCTTTACTGCTGAGTAGTAGAATAGTACAGATGTACAGTGTAGTCCATAAAAATGATCTGCTAAACTGCGCATGCTACACACCTATATAATAAATGAAGTTGTAGCCCCCTCAATATCTTTTACTCTGTGTAGTTTTAAATCTCCATTGATTGTTTAGTTACGGGTAGATCTTGATTAATTCTTAATTTAAGGAAATACATCCCAAACTCCCAAACACATATTGTAATTTACAAGTACAGAAAAGGAAAAAAGGAATAGGGTCCTGTCTATTGTGTATATTAAATGGAGTGAAGTGGCCATTGCAGCGGACTGTTAAAATTCTTTTTGATTTTGATGCAGGTGCCCAGTATTTACACTGATATCTTCTGGAGGCTGTTCGTGATGAGAAGATTTGAAGGAAAGACTCCACCTCAAACTCTGATCTTGTGAACGCGCCTGACCTACCCCCCCCCCCCCCCCCCCCCCCCCCACCAACGATGGCTGCATTTGCAGAGCAATTTATGGCTGAGGTAACGGCCGATCTGGACGATGATCTGAAGTCGCTTAGGGACAAAATTGACAAGATTACCACAGGTGAGCTAGTAACTTAGGAGTAAGAATGCTACTGTTGAGGTTATGATTTGATTGTATGAAGATTTTTCATTCAGGTTTTTCTTCTTCCAATGCTGTGTGGAACCTCTTGGAGTGTACTCGCAGAACGAGGCTGCAACATTGATGATCTAAAGCCTTTATTGGCTTTATTCGTTTTTTATCTCTTTCTTTTAGCCGACCAAACGTGTAGTCTTGTGTGCATGTATGTATCTCTAGCAATGACAAAGTGCTGATTACTTAGTACAGTATGTGTGAGCTTATAGATAGACATGTGTGTGCTCATATCTATGGATTCCCAAGTATGATTTTGCATACAGTAGGTAAGAACTTCTTCTGTGATGTACAGTACCTTTAAGGGCCGTTCACATTGGAGCGGTTTTGCGGCAGCGGCAGCGGCGGCGGTTTGCCGCTAAACTCTGCCGCAGCGGCACGCTGTGCACACTGGAGCGGTTTGCCGCGCGTAATATGCAAATGAGATTGTTGCCCTTGGGCACCTGCAGTTTACTAGTAATCAATTACATAATTATCATGCCCATGTATACCGTGAATACATTCCCCATGGATCTGAGAATTTATAAACTCACTTTTCCAAACGAAACAAACAATCAAGGAAATCAAGGATGCGTATATGCAAGAAGACTATTGGACAATCAATACTGGAATCTCAGCTTTTCAAGTTTTTGCTTTAAAAAAAACACTTTCAACACAGACTGTTCAATGAAACTGCAAAATATTCCTTGTGTTACTGATATTGGTATGCACGCAGAAATTATTGCATCGGACCACTGCCATATATACTGAGAAGGCGGTACATAAAATATGTACATCCAACACCTCAATATCTCAAATATGATCTGCGAATGTCACATTTTCCTTGTTTTTGTTTGTTTATCTTTTTTTTTTGTTTTTTTAACAAAATTAGTCAGCATCCAAAGTAATGATATCTTATCTTGTTTCGTGTTAGTGAGAAAATGACTAGTATTTTTTTTTTCTGGTGTCGGCAAAGTAGTCAACTGTATGAAAGATGAGCTCTTAAAAAAAAAGATAAACCAGCAACATACTTCTTTACTTGTCATTCCAATCTTTTACCATAGAATAGTATACCGGTATTATGATATATTATATATATGTGTGTGTGTTTTTAATCATCATAATTGTGTCATTCATTTTCATGTGCATGTTTGTGTAATGATTTTTGTACTTCATAACTCACTTTTCCTACTGCGCCTTGAGCACGTTAGTCATGTGGAATTGGCACGTTAAATGTATGCTGTATTATCATTATCATTATTACCGATGAACTCTATACGGATGAAATGTTGTTTGATTTGATTTCTGTCACAGCTCATGCTCTTTCTGGAAGTGTAGTTACAAAGGTGACGGGATGTTTTAGGTAATATGCCTACCATTCACTCTCCTACTCAAACCTACTAGATCTACGTATGTAGAGTATAATGTCATCCACAAACGGCCCATAATAAACTCACCCACATACTGTACTCCCAGCTATGGAAAAACAAGAGTAGCATTTTCACTCTCCACAACATGTGTTTTATATTATGCATGGGGAAGAAATTAATGGCAGTTTTGCATCCTCTTAGAAAAAACAAACAAAAAAAAAACAAACAAAAACTACACACACACACACACACACACACACGATCTCAGTTTGGATTTCAAATTCATACATCTGTATTACACCATCAAATCTACGCTTTCAGAAATCTGGATAGCATTATAAAAGACAGTCGATTTCCAAGTGAACCACACAACTGTTGGGTAAAGTGATTACCAAAAGCCAACTGAGGTCGGTTTTATCTTAAGCAAGTTTTGTGGAATTGCACTAAATCTTTTCTTCGATTAATTTAACCACCGATTGAAAACATTAGTTAACGGGAATTTTAACCAACTTATGTCGGTAAATGACAAACATCACTCGAAATACACATCAAACAATGTACATACACTAATACAAACCACACATGTCAAATTTAGCACTTGAGACACTAATTCAGGACAATTGTTGCAACATACAATCTCATTTGATGTGATCTAATATGGCAGTCTGTTGCAGAAATAAAGTACAGTGTATAAATACACTGTTAACATTTGCGAAGGGAAGTAATATAGCACATCCACATGTAAAATGAAAATTCACAAGATCTGACACTCTGTATGAGCAACTTTGTAAATCTGAATGGATACACATGAGGTGTCAAAACAATACAGTAATGGTAGTATGGTACTGGATTTTATGAATGATTGAAGTACATGTATGATAATTAACACCAATGTAATTTGTATCTTGGACCAATTTTCTATAAGCATATTATTCTCATCTCCTACATCTGAAAAAAAAAAGAATTAATTCAGTGCAAATTCCTAGCAGAAATGCATACTTTACAACATAAAACAAATCAGTCGTTTACATTTCACCTTTCAAACCTCATAAGGACCAATCTTTCTAAGTAATAAGAAACAAAAAGTACTTACATGTACATGGGTCTAGGGCAATTACCCCCTGGGCAATTACCCCAGACCCTTCCCCTGGCCCTAATCCTAATCCTAATCCTGAACCTAATCCTAACCCTAACCCAAACTCCTAACCCTTGACTTAATCCTAACCCTAATCTTTACTCTTACCTTACCACTAACCAGTATTTAGCCAGGGGGTAATTGCCCTCTGGGGCAATTGCTCGAATACGCATGTACATACTAAGTACATGTAGGACAGGGAAAATATAGGAGAGAATAGGATTGAGAGAAAAGAGCAGTACAGAGTTCATCAAATGAAGTGAGCAAGAAAGAGTGGATACGTAGGGGTGGATGAGGCTTGAGATTTACAATGATATGGACATGCATTGAAGTTACAAACACAAGAAAATCAGGATAAGCAAAGGAATACAACAAAACTGGGCACCTAGGTGCTTACATGGTTCAATTTAGCTAGTCAGATAACAAAATTAAGTAGCAAACAGAATAGCAACATATTATGCATATAATGCAATGACCCGTTATGAGTTATCTGACATCAAATACTAATTCAATGCAAGAAAAGTACAAACTGAGTGTTCAAGATTATACATGTAATGAAAATAATATTCGATGCCATCTCAACATTTATAGATTTGGGTTTCAAGATAAACTTGAAGCTTTCAAAAATCTGTTTTAACATGCTTCAGGTACGCTATAAAGTGCTTGCTCTACTGCTAATTATTTTACTCATTGCCATGCAGCATAATACAATATTGTATCCATACTCCAAAGTCAAATACACACATGTGACAGGTACTATGTAGGTGCATAGTGAAAAGGTGGAATTTCATCACATTTTTGAATAGTATATTGGCTACTGGCCTACCTGGGAGCAATGCAAAGAATTCTTGTGTTGTGGGCCTGTACATGTATATGCTATCACATTTCTCCTGAGTCCAGTTCTAACTGCGAAGTGATACACAATAGCCTGCCTTGTATTTAATAATCATGAAGAACTTGATCACTTCTTACGAACATAGATGAAATTGCTTGGGGTACATCTTCACTACTCAAGTGATACATGAAGGATGCCAGTTGAAGACAATTATATCTTGTGTTTTCAAATTACCATTCACATTATAAAGACTGAAAGTAGTTTGATCCGCAATATTTTGGTTAAATTTTCTATAGATTTTTTTTTTTCATTACCGTGGCAACACATTAATTACATACTGCATTTACCTGTAATAGTGGCCACATATGCCAAGTTCTAGGTCAACTCCTAAAAAAGCAAGAGAGTTGTTGTAACTTGGGTTGGAACCAGGTGCAAGCATGGTTAGCAACAAAAGTGTTGACAGATATTTAGGCCAGGTGAGGTCATTTAGAACTAGTTACCATGGCGATGTCACAGTTTGGTGCTCTATACATCCCTTGTCAACTTGTACACACTATGTGTGGGCGTGGTGTGTAATAATGGAATTAGCAGCTTTTCACATATTCGATACTTGTCTACATTATCATAAGTAAAACTAACTCCTTGAAAAGTGAATACATGTTACAAAGAAGCATTGACCACTAATAGTATCAATATAAATGTACCTTATCATTCATACATGGTACAGGTGTATAGTCAAAATACAACAATATCCATATGGCAAATGGCTTGTGAAATAAAATGGTCACTGTTATGAGGAAACCACAATTAAAGGTCAGTGCCTATTTCCCTATAACATTGTATGTACTTCTCAAGCAAATGCTGTTTTATTATGCAGACTTGATACAGGAAGGGTGGAGATGATAAATAAATGGTTGCATTATGGTTGACTCGGCAAATTTAGAAAATAAGGGATGGATGCCAAAGTTACAAATCCTCCTTGTTTGTACAGGAGTCCCTTTTAAAATGGTCTCACTGCAATGCAAAGTGGCCAGCAGTTGCGATTTAGAACGAAGATCAACTTGAAGACAAGATCAGCTGCACCCACAATGCCTTGAGGATTGTGCCCTGTGCTCCACAACTGCAGATACATGTACCTGAAGAGGGTATAATTTGCTTTCTCCAATAAGAAGGATGAAGGGCTGTGACTGCGGATGTTCTGTGTCGACCACATATGAGCAGTTAAAACAGTCCTTCCTGGAAGAATGAAAAAGGCAAGCATATGGAAACAGTTTAAACATTTTGAAGACCTATTGATGTACACTATTTTGTTATGCCTTTATACACATGATATTTCCAGTAATTTTGTATCATATATTTACTAGCAACTCCAGCAATCTAGGAGCAAGAGTGACCAAGATCAGAAGGTCATTCTTTAAAGCTGAAGATCTACTATGCACATACAGGAGTGAGTCAAACATGATATCTGGAAACAGGAGGCAAAATTGTTTCAGAAGGGAATGGGGAGGTAGTACAGGCCTGTAAGAAAGATACAGATCACAACAGAACAATTCACACAATTCTGGCCTTCATGGTGTTATTTGTTTGTTTTTTTTGTTTTTTCCCCATGTCTAGCTTAATTACAAACCAGAACTATCTTTGCAAAAAAGTGTAACTTTGTCTAAAGTCAATTTTTTTGGACCCCCCCCCAAAAAAAAAAATAAAAATAAAAGTGACAGACAATTCTACATTCAAATTTACATTTGACTTGCATTTTCATGTCCTCCGAAACTGATCAAATTGGTATGGGCCAATTACTAGACCTAGGCACCTATGGTACACTATAATATACACTATTAAAATGATTGATTGGTCCATGCTGCATATTGTGATACCTGTCAAATGTATGGGATGTTGCCATATACATTATAAAGAAAGAGAAGAATCTACATACATGTACATTTCCTTGGAATGAAGGGGCAGGGTAAAGATTAAAAGATGTGCCTTCACAGATTAAGTTCACTCTTTAGTTCTATAGGTGACATACAAAATATGTACCTGTGTTGTCATTAGAATTATCAGGTACGGTGCAATACATGTACCATCACTTCCAAAACAAAGTTGTTGTTTTTTCCCCCCACAGGAGTAAGGTAAAGTTCTGAACAATGGTTATGGTATAAATGTACCTAGAATGTCAATCTTTTGAATAATGCACTTTCAGTAAATCCTGAAAGCTGAAACTCACAGTTTTCCAGTCAATGAGTGAGCTTGCATCAAAGCCTGATCAGGGATGCAGCCTCCTTTGCATGGTCTTTCCGCATTTGCTGAATAGGAGGGAAGCAGATTCAATTACTGTTTACCCGAGGGTAAATGATATTCATACAAGTGAGGTGTTATACAAATGATGTGTTATACAATGCATTATAACGTTATTTCCTTACATGAATAGGGGGAACTTTTTACTCAGCACAAAGAAAATGTAATATGAACAGGTCTCTTTTAAAAAGCACCTTAGCCCTTCACCCCCATAACCAACACCACATGCAGGAATTGATTGCCTGAACTTTTGATATCTGATTTTTGCTCTTAAATCGCTCATTTTGCAGTACAGTGTAAGTGCTACTAAAATGCCAAATGCTTTTATCAATGAAACTATTCATGAAAATATACATTTGGCATTGCTACCAACATGAATTAACGCACTGAATTACCTGCAAAACACAATACAGAGGGTCATCTTTCCTACCGAGGAACACAAAGGACTGGCACAGCCTCCCAGAAGAAGTAGTGGCTGCTTCAACCCTTGATACAATATGTCAAGGGTCAGCAATTAACTAACCACTGCATCACTGGCATTTAAATTGTATGAATGAGGGTACCACCTATCGGCACCCTATGAATTTGCAGCTCGTTTATTCCAAAAGTATAAAACAAGTTTTTCCTCAAATAAGCTGTAAATACTGCAGTTTCAAATCTCGTGACCATTCTGTTGATTCTGAATCTCCATAGCAAAATTATGCAATTTTAGTGCGTGCGATGCATTTTCCTTGCGTGGCTGAAAAAGGGTACCTCACGATCTGCACCCCTTCCCTCCATAGGTAATACATGTGAATTTCATAGTCTTGCGTTGTTACTGAGTGGATGTGTAATTGAAACGTATTCAGTTTGTTTTGTTGGCTTGATTTTCGTTTCTTTGTTACTGTTTTCATAGCTATAAAATGGCACTTAATCCCACGCGTACCTTTTTGTTCTATACGCAAACAGCCATGATACGCAGGATGTCGATGTACCCTGCCGATAGCTGGTACCCTTACCATACATTGAAGAAACCGTCCAAGTCTATTGATTGTGGGAAATGTGGGCATCTTTGGAAAGGCAAGACAAGATAATGCACATGCTTACCAGCTACAGTACAGTTACAGTTAAAGTGATATTTAAAAACATTACCCTTAACTTGGTCAGACTCAGCCTGAGAGGATTTGATTCACTTTCTAACAAGACAAATCAGTCCTACTTCACTGCCTGTCTGATGATGCCAGACTGAACGCGAGTAAATTCAAGTAGATCGTCTTTGTCATGCCAATGCAATGCCAATGGACAAAGTCGTGGTTATTATACCAGTGCGGTGGCGGTTATATGGCAGTACAAAAACACCTACGTAGTACGTGACCTAGATCTAGGCCTGTATAGATTAGAATTTGAGAGGCAGAGTTAATACCCAGAACATACCTTTTAGGGCCTAACGTGCGTTAGAGCTAGAACTATGTCTAACGTTAACAGTACTGTAATCAGAGTATCAGGCCTAGAGGCTACATAGGTGTTTCTATTGTTGTTTTTATTTGAATTTATTTGCCGTTTATCATTGATCATTTTTCCCCGTATTAATTTATGCCAAATTTTATTACTTTAATTCCAAAATTTTCCCTAGGCAGGGCCTAGATGCTCTACATTATTTTAATTTCATTAGAAATAATTCAAAAATACTCTATGATATCAAACATATCTAATGTTAAGTGTCTAGTCTACTAAGAAGCATATAATAAATAGGTTGTATACGCCTACGTAACCAGTACTAACCTTTCTTTCTTTCTTTCTTTCTTTTTTTTAAATGAGGATGTTCTTAGGCCCTACCGCCTGCCTACCGGTATACAATCGACCATATTGTGGTCCATAGGCATTTATCATATGAGAAGCCCTTCCCATCTATGGACCCCATACATTACTGGTCATTAGTAGGTGTGGGACTAACCCCGGGACGCTCCGTGTACACAGTTACACACTGTGGGAGCGTGTTGGGGCTGGTCGCAGTTAGTGTGGGACTAGTCGGACAGTAGGATCGGGTGCTCCTACTGGACCTAAAGTAGTTCTAGATCTACTCTAGACTTCAAGGCTTCAGTACCACGTTGGCAGAATACTATATCAGACATAGATAGGCGTATATGGGACTGTGATATTGATAGACTGCTTTCTTTCGCTGGCGAGTCTGCGTCTATGGCAAAATACGTGGAAAGTTACAATCTGCAATGTAGCCTCTGCAAGAGAGTGACCGCTGTCAAGGGTCGAAACAAATGGCAAAACCTTGAGAAAACCAAACGAGCAACTTACCATTTAGCCCGATTTCATCACCAATGGTCTCCAATTCGATATTTTCCTCAGGAGTGGTTTTGTGAACATAATTGAGTTTATTGTACAAAAGTTGTCTTTTCTGGACGTCTTCGTCCCGCTCTTCGATCGACGTGTTGTACCTTCGCGAGACTCTTTTTCAAGCTAAAGTTTATGACCCCACCCACATAATAACGTCACGAACTATACTCTATTATGATTGGTCAATAGCAACCTCGCCGCAGCGGCAGACTAGAAAAATCGCTCTGCGGAGCGATTCGAGAAAACCGCTTGCGGTTGCCGCTCTGAAAAGTCACCGCTACCGCTCCAGTGTGAACGGTTGTACATGAACAACACGCGAGGGATTTTTGCGGCACGCCGCTGCCGCTGCCGCTGCCGCAAAACCGCTCCAGTGTGAACGGCCCTTTAAAGAGCATGATCTGCATCAAAGAAATGATGTAATACTAGTAATTGATCATTCCCATCCTTCAGTGCTTTTAACAAGACAAGTGAGTATTTTGAGCAGTGCTAATACAGGGTTTTGTTGGTTTGTTTGTTTGTTTGTTTGTTTGTTTACAATCCCATAGCTTTCCATTTATCCATCTTTCTTCATACATGTATCTATCCCATTTTATTATACCCCCGCCAAACGAAGTTTGAAGGGGGTATATAGGAATCAGCGGACGGTCGGTCGGGCGGTCGGTCGGGCGGTCGGGCGGTCGGTCGGGCGGTCGGTCCGTTGCAAATCTTGCGTCGCGAACTACTTCCTCAGTTTTCAACCGATTCCCATAAAACTTGGCACAGATGTGTGCCTTGGGTTGTAGATGTGCAAGACGTATTTTTTGACAGTACCCAAAAGTACGTTGCCATGGTAACGGCATATTATGGGCAAAAATGGGTACAAATCTTGTGTCGCGAACTCCTCCCACAGTTTTTGATCAATTTTTATGAAATTAGATACAGATGTTCATCTGAATATGTTAATGTGCAAGACACATATTTCCGCAGTGGCAAAAAGTGCGTTGCCATGGTAACGGCATGTTATTGGTAAAATATAGGGCAAAATGCTTCATGGCAAAATTGCTTCATCAGTGTTCTTCCAATTCTCATGGAATTCATATTGAATGTTTGTCTTAGGATATAGGTCAGCATGACACATTTCTTGACAGTGACAAAAAGTATGTTGCCATGGTAACAGCTCACATATTATGAGCCAAAATGATGGAAAATTTTGTTGCAAACTACTTCCTCAGTTTTTGCCCAATTTCCATGAAACTTGGTACAGATGTGTGCCTTTGGTTGTAGATGTGCAAGACGCATTTTTTGACAGTACCCGAAAGTACGTTGCCATGGTAACGGCATATTAATGGCAGAAGATCAAGGAAAGATCTTGCGGATTGAACTACTTCCTCTGTATTCGACTGAAGCTCATGAAATGTGGCACACACATTGGTCTTGGTGGGAAGATGTGCAAGACATATTTTTTGGACATGTCGGAAGCTGCGTTGCCATGGTAATGGCATATTAATGGTGGAAGATCAAGGAAAGATCTTGTGGATTGAACTACTTGCTCAGTTTTTGACAAAAGCTTATGAAATGTGGCACACACAATAGTCTTGGTGGGAAGATGTGCAAGACATATTTTTCGGACGTGTCGGAAGCTGCGTTGCCATGGTAACGGCATTTAAATGGCAGAAGATCAAGGAAAGATCATTCCTTGGGTAAGACTGTCGTCACGGGGCGGGGGTATTAATCACCTTAAGTGATATTTCTAGTCTTTCTCTGTATCTACATGCATTTCCTCTTTCAGATGTTGCCCCAAAGAGTGAGCAGCTTCTCCAGGATTGTAGAAACTACCTTCAGGAGATGAAGTCACTCGAGGCTGGCATCCAGGATCTCCTTAGAGCTGATGAAGACCAGTAAGCATTAGGGAATATATTTGGGCCTGAGTCATGTTAACCCGTTGAAGACTAGTCCCGAGTATAACCAAGCAGGTGTCTATGGGAAATGCTTGTTGTAGCAAAATCAGCCTATCCCCAATGGGTTATCCCTAACCAGGCTGGGTTTTTTTGGCTGTTCTGTAGCCAGGGGAGGGTTGATTCAAACCCCCACCCCCAAGATCTCGGCCGTTGATTGCGCAATCGCCACGAAATTGGCACATACATTATCTGTCACATAATCTGCCAAACTGTAAAAGAAAAAAATTGAATTTTTCATTTCTTACATTTTATATTAATGAATATGTGTGAAATCATAAATTCGCGGGGCATAATGGTCATGGAAAATGCCGAGGTGGTCACGAGGGGTGTATTTTGATTGATTGGGTTGATTTACACGCTACACCCCCTGGCCTTTTTAGGGTTAAAGCAAGCTGCTTTGGTCCACTGAGAATTCCTACAATGCATTGTACAATAAAAACCTGTTTTATTCAGGTCCTTGGGCCCCCTTGAAAAATCCTTGTTATGAAATGGAACCACCCTATGTTGAGCTGTTTGGAACCATTGTAAACTCCTGGTGCAGGGAAACCAACCTCATCATATTACAACATGCAGCTTAGGACCAGTCAAAAATCCTCGTTATAAAGATACAAGAGAACCACCCATAGTGAGCTGTTTAGGACCATGTAGAAATCTGCTTGCTGGGAAAATCTGTTGTATTGAGCTGCTTTGAGCCTCTGTAAAATCCTCACTGTAAAGGGAAAACTTGTTCTATGAACTGCTCCCAATGTTGAATAGTGGCTTTAAAGGGATGATACAGTATTGGTGGAGATGAGAATTGTGCTGAGATACCAAGAAAACACTTATGAAATTGTACAGAGCATACCATTTGAAGAGGAATTCAAAGTTTATTTGTTGAAAATTGGGTTTGGAATGACTGAAACATCCAAAAACATAGTAAAACAAAGCAATCGTAATAAAAGATGGGTCTCACACTTTACTAGAATCGCTCTGTTTTGAATATGCAGCCATTTCAAAACCAGTTGTCATCAAATAAACATTGAATTCGTCATGGAATTTCATGCTCTTTCATATTTCATAAGAGGTTTCTCATTATCTCACCAAAACATGTTAGAAACCTGAAATTAGGTCTCAACCAAAACTATACGATCCCTTAAAGGTGAACTTGTCCCTTAAACTTTCTCAGTAGAAAAAAGAAAGAGCAGGAAGCTGCAGAGCAGGAAGCGCGAGACCAGGAGAACCTCTTCAAGTCAGAGATCACACCGGATAACTGGAAGTCCATCCACACCCTGTACGAGGAGATGGGAGAGCTGGAGCTCAGCTCGGAAGACAGCGGCAACGAGGGAGATGGAGACGAGGACGATGACGAGGAGGAGGAGGAGGAGGATGAAATCATCTTCCTGGGCAAGACGACAGACCCCTCTAGCAGGAAGCGGACCGCGGTGCAGGCGAGGCTGACCCCGCCCAGTGCCGCCAGTCAGCAGCAAACAGGTACGATTGACGTCCTAAGCATTTCATTGTGCATTAACCCTAACCAGGGTGGGCTTTTTTGGCTGTTCTGTAGCCGGGGGAGGGTTATGACCCCCCCCCCCCCCCCCCCCCCCCCCCCCCGAGATCTCGGGCATATGTATTCTATTGTTTTGTGTATTTCTTATACTTCTTTGTTTTTCGACCTTTTTATTTTGTCTATTTTCCTCAAAACTATTTCAGAATCTACAGTGTATTTTAAGCTTAATTATGCTAAAATTAATTGATTTAAACCATTAATTGAAAATGACGTATCTTTTTGGATAAGATGAGAAACCTCTGTTTGCATACTTAGACTTTGTACACAAAATCACGTTTTGAGCCATTTTCGGTCCGACAAGCATGTATAAAAAGTCGTGCAGCGTCGTGAAGGTGTGCCCGATTTTCACAAAAGTTGTATCATAAGATGTGCGAGACTTGAAAGTAAAGAGTCAGCGAGCTGTGCGTTCAAAAAAATTGTCGTGAAAAATGTTGAGGGGGGTTAATTCCACCCCCGATCATTTTAGGGTGAAGGGATATGTGATGGTTTTGCTTGAGATGAGACTTCAGGGGGCCATTTCATGAAGCATTTTGGTCGGATATTTTTCTGACAAACTGTGTAACAAGCTACTGAAATCCTTGCATCTGATTGGCTGAGAGCAAATTTGTCGGACAACTTGTCGGACAAAATGCTTCATGAAATGCCCCCCAGGTTTCCAACTTGTTTTGTGAGATGTCTGATGATGATCAACCTGTAAAACCAGCATGCATACGTGTAATTCTAAGAGGATTTCAAACTTTATTCTATGAAAATTGGTTTTGAAATGTCTGAGATATCCAAAAACAGAGAGGTCCTAATAAAAGGTAAGTCCTACCTTCTATCAGACAAAACAGAACTTGTATTCCTACGATGAGTGTAAGGGGCCCATAGGCAAGTAGTGTATAAGCTATTCATGTACAGATATTTTGTTTGAAATATAAACTGGATATTACAGACATTTCCATGAGATGTTCTTTCGTGAATTGATACCAAGGTTGATTGAGAGCCTTGTCATGAAATTCATGAAAATATTATAACCACTTAAAATCCAGTGCATATGGGTCTATTATGATAGCAGTAAATATAGTGGGACTAAGAGAAGCAGACCATGGTATACTGTGTGTCATGATTGCTGATAGTATGAAGTTGCAGTTCTGAGCTGGCTCATTGTTGAACAAAATATTCCTCCATAAAGCACCAAAGATTATTTTTACTCACCTTTTTATAACCCAGGGTACAACCCTTAAATACTGCATATGCCATATATTTAGCGAGTCTAAATTTTTCGCGAATCGAGACTTCCCGCCGACGATTTCGCGAGTGGTTAAATTCGCAATTGTGGAGCACTGTACTGAATGGAGAAATGTATACGCGAGCGTCACATTCATATCGGGATCAGAGTCAATATTTTTGCGTGTCTTTAATTTTGTGAATGCTGTAGCTGCTGACTCGAAATTCCGGGAAAAAAATACCTTGCAAAATGTTTGGCGCATACAGTAAATAACTCATCAAGATCCGGCAGATTTTTAAGTGCTACTCCAGAGTACCAGTAAACTTCATCACATGCAGATTTTAAAATGTCCTGTTTTGTCTTCAGGTGTGCCGCCAAAGCCAGGGAATTCACAGAAGGTCACTGTGCCAATAATTATAAATCAACCGAGAGTGCTTGCCCCGGCGACACAAAGAGCGCAGGAGCCAAAGACGGTTCAAGCTACGCTGATAAACGTGGTGCGTCATCCATCCCAGCCGAACACAGTAACAACTGTGCTATCAGTCCCCATGGCCCCAGGAACTGCTGCAGCTACCCATCCAATAGCCCAGCAGCAAGGTGTTAGGATCATCACCCAGACAGTAAGACCGCAGTTACAGCAGCCTCAAGTGGGGCAACGGAATCCGCACTTGGTGCCCCTGCTTCGCTCTGGTGTGCCCGTGAACATGGGCGCGGCTTCGCAGCAGGCGTCGCAGCCCAGACAACCTCTCTTGGCGCCGAAGCCGCCCCCCAAAAAGGGAGCGCCGTCGGAAGTGGTGGAAATCATCGACGACGACGATGACATCGTGATGCTCGGCAGCACGCCCGCAACGTCTATGGCCAAGAAGAGCACCGCGAAGCCACAAGTGTCTTCCAAGTCCGCTGGAAACGAGAGAATTGTCCGCATCACCCCTCCAGAGATTCACCCATCTGCCATGGAGGGGGAGGACCTCTTTGCCGATGACGATGCAACGTAAGGGTTTGCCGTCACCTCTCCTATGTCTCTTTTTTTTTTTAAACTCATTTGACAAATTCACATAAACTGCACACTGCATGTTTGTTAGGACCATTGATACATTGTATTTTCTCCACCTCAGAAGGTGTCGTAGTTTTGGGATGGTCCATCTACTTGTCTATTTATACCCAAACGTGTCGTTTTTTATTTAAGATAAGACTTATTGGCAGATTCTCACGATTCATTGCCCTTGTATGCTTCATGAAGTGAACATGTGCCGATTAAAATCTGGGCTAAATTTCTAAAGGTTACAGGTCACTGACATATTCAAAATCTAGAAGAACTTTTTTACAACCCATTACACATGCACTTCAAGTCGGAATGTCCATTGCATGGTTTAAAAAAAGAAAAGAAAAAGGGATATCAATACCATGAGAATCATATCAGTGAAATAATTAGGTGGTCAAACCTCACTTGACTGTGGCTAGATGTATCATTTTTTACCCATAAACTCAAGCAAAGGCTTTCCCATTGTATCGCAGTCTGGGAGGAAGACTAGAAATGAAGACACAATTATCAATGTGATGTGACAAAAGTGAAAGATAGTTGTTGCAGTCAAAGATCTTCATACTAAATTAAGTTAAATGAGATTGAATCAAATTAAATTCTACTCTCAGTGTTCGTCAAGAACAAAAAATGAAATAAAGGTAGAACGAAAAGAGGAGGCCAGATGCTAACTTCGAAGCTAGAGCCCCATGTGACCAAAAACAACCAATCAAATGGACTAAACCTTGATGAGTTTATACAAAAAAAAAGGATGGTAATGTTACATGACTTTCAAGATAGACCTGCACAGAATTCTAACAGCAAGGTTACTTCTGCTCTTTGTAAGAAAGAAGAAAAGTCCAAGCAAACGTTTCAATCTATTCAAACATTCAAACATTAAAAATCTACCCATCCCTACCCAGTGGGCATCATTATGCATAATACCTCTTTTATATGTAGGTGTCTATTTGTTAATTTATTTTCATAATTTTTTTTTCATTTATTCATTCATTCATACATTCATTTTTTAATTTTGCTAAGTACCAATTTATTTATTTATTTATTTATCCATTCATTCATTCATTTATGTATTTATTCATTAATTTGTTTCTTTGCTTTTATTTATTTATTTATCTACTCATTCATGCATGTATTTATTGATTCATGATTTTAGGTAGTTTATTCATTAATGTGCCTAGTTAATTTGTTAGTAAGTAAGTTAGTTAATTTTTACTTGAAGAGCAACTATTTCAGCAGGATTCCCCCCCCCCCCCCCGTCACTTTGCTTCACTGTTACTCCTTGCCTCTGCAGCCTGCCAGAGCTTGTCACCGGAACCAAGCTTCTAGCCAAGGGGGAGGAGAACTTCTGGTTTCCTGGTACACTCATTGGACCCACGATTCATCACAAAGGAATGGTGAGGGAGATTTGTGACGTTGGAGTCGTCATTACCAAAATATCAACTGATTTGATCTCTTGCATCTAATTGACAAAGTGCTCTACATTGACATATTAAAATGAGCACCAAATTAATCAGTGTTTTTTAGTAGTAGTCATGACAAGAGAAATTATGGGTGTATATATACTCAGGCAGGATTCAAACCTACCACCTCCTTAGCATTGGATAGGCATCTTATTAAATGTGCGGTATGTAATATACATGTCTTTAATATATGAATTTATACAGTCGAAAATTCTTGTAACAAATATATGTACAACTTCATCATTGATCTCAGTCATGTAAGTACACACACACAGCCAAAGAATCTCAACCAGAGTAGACCGTCGATGTACACATTTGCTGACTCGTGGCTAATGAGTGCTATTTGTGGTTTTCAAATGTACCCCTGTGGGCAGCGAATGAAGACGGATTCAATCAAACCACTCGTGCTTCCTCACACTACGGGGTCTGTATTAAAGGGACTGTACAGTATTTGTTGAGGTGGGGATTCAAGTGAGATAATGAGAAATCTCTTATGGAATATGAAAGAGCGTGTAATTTTAAAAAGGATTCAACGTTTGTTTGATGAAAATTGGTTTTCAAATGGCTGAGATATCCAAAAAAGTGATAATAATAAAAGGCGACAGGCCACACCTTTTATTAGGATCTCTTTGCTTCACCTTGTTTTTGGATATCTCAGCCATTTCAAAACCGATTTCCATCAAATAAACTTTTGATACCTCTTAGAATTGCATGCTCTTTGGCATCTCATAGAGGGGTTTCTGAATATCTCGCAAAACGTTAAAAGCTAAATTCTCACCTCGACCAGAACTGTACAGTCCCTTTAACCTGTTCCTCTGGCAATTATCTGAGAGCCATCAATGGCGTAAAACGAGATTCTTTTTGCAGGCCCATGTTGAACGGACAGGTTGGTAATCAGCCTGTACGAAAGCAGTCAAGTGGTACATTATATCCCCTTTCCACAGTCAACTACATGTGCCAGTGAACAATGGGAATATCGATCAGGCACGAGGTATGAATAGAGCATGCACTGATGAGCTCAAAAACTATTTTGTTCTACACAAAGTAGGCACCTGAATGGGATCAGCGAAAACAAATTTCTACTGAGCTCAGCCGCGATTGCTATGTACGTCTTCGTACGAATTTTACATCAAAATAAGTACACGCTACATTGGAAAAACTGCAAAATGAGGTAACTGCAATACGCACCACAGTTTTCATACAGAAAGAAAACTGATATTGATAGAAGGAACACTAATCTTTTTATCAAAGCCATTTTACTTTGCCGAATAAAACAAATGAATATGATTTTAGGCCACGAATGCAGGCACTTGTCTACATTTTGGAAACCTGGTAAACCAGGTTCCCATAAGGAACAGACTAAGTTGTTTAACTCTCAGTTGACTCTTGCTTGCTCTGTGCGGAATGCAAATTAAAATTAGCTTATATCCCTATTTCTGGGTTCTTACAGAAAAAGTACAAGGTCATGTTTGTGCAGGGCCGCAAGCGGCTACTGTCCAGCAAGTTTCTTGCCTGCATCTCGCCTTCCAAGCCGGGAGACTTGGCTGTTGGAATCCGAGTGGTCGGTAAGGACGAGTCCTCCTACACGTACATGTACTCCTCTTTCTCCTCCTCCTCTTCCTCCTCCTAACTCTTGGCTCTGGTATTTCGTGAAAGTTTGATGGACATGTTTGCATACTCCATTATGCCTTGGTTGCTTTGCTTGTACGTTATTGCGTAATGATTTGAAAATCATGATTGCAGTTACGTGACCTTTTATGTGTGTGTGGTTTTTGGGTTTTTTTTTTTTTGCCAGCATTTTATGTTAGTTATCTGCATTCTAGAGTTCTTGTTTCACCTCCTTTGTCCAGTATCCATCTTTATTTTATTGTGTACAGAATTGCTGCAATGATGATTAAAAAACAAAACAAAGAAAAAACATAGATCATGTGATATGTATATTTTTTTAAGCAGATACTTTCATGATTTATTTTCATTTTTGTTGTTTTTGTCATTAGCAAATAATGTGGACAATTTCAGAAGGAGTCATGAAGTCATAAATTATGGAGTTAGGATTATAGTGGGTGCTGTGGTGGTGTCTGATGTAAAGAAGATTGTTTTAAAGATAATAAAAAGTTTTGGTACCTCAAAAGTGTCCTTGAATTTCCTTGTCTTAGTTTGTGTTTCAGGTTAAAGTACCTTTCATATAACTAACACTGTGAGACTTACTCGCCTCAAAGTGCTCTCATGTCTTAGTAATCATGCAATTAACTGTGATCAGCAGCCCCATACGCATAGCGACCAGCAGTCCCATACGCATAGCGTAATTGGGCTTCGCATTGTAGCATTCAGGATCATGACAGATTTAGTATCGCAGGGTAAATGTCAACTTAAAATCCCATAAATTCTTCAATTTGAAGACTTACCAATTAACTTGAAGTATTGAAAACAGGCTTCGGGCAACGTTTGGTTCTGCCTATAGTCCCTTTCTGTTCGAATTGATGACTGAATGTGACTCGGTCGACAGGACCTTAGGAGAGCTACATACAGTACACTGAATACTACAGCCAGTGCATGCGAACACATCACATGCACACACATTTCAAATCCATGAACGGATAAGATGTATGTGTGGCATGCGCTGGCCATGGTATCCAGTGTACACTGTATGTAGCTCTCCCAAGGTCCTCTCGACCGAGTCACATTCAGTCATCAATTCGAACAGAAAGGGACTATTGGCAGAACCAAACGTTGTTCGAAGCCTGTTTTCAATGCTTCAACTTAATTGGTAAGTCTTCAAATCGAAGAAATTTTTGGATTTTAAGTTGACATTTACCCGCGATACTAATTCTGTCATGATCCTGAATGCTACAATGCGAAGCCCCATTATGCTATGCGTATGGGGCTGCTGGTCGCAGTTAGCTATGCGTACAATGGGCTGCACGCTGCTGGTCGCAGTCAGTGGTTTCGTACAATATTTATCGACGCTGTACAGCGTCGGCTCTGGTACGAAACCATTATTGCATGATTACTAAGACATGAGAGCACTTTGGGGTGAGTAATTCTCACAGACAACGTACTTTAACCTGAAACACAAACCAAGACAAGGAAATTCAGGGAAGCTTTTGAGGTACCAAAACTTTTTATTATCTTTAAGGTGGGACGAGGGTAATGGTTAAAGAATCTGTACTCTCAAAACGTCAATGGACTGACAAAATCTTGACACTGTTATCGCTGCAGCTTCATACGTGGTTGAAGATGGATCCAAGACTAAGGGGATGTATGCAGGAATCATTGCTGAGGTCCCCATGAAGACAAACAGGGGAAGGTATGCCAGTCTCCTGAAGTCTAGCCTCCTGTTTCCTCTTTCTCTTTTCTCTTCATTCATACTTCTGTCATATTACAGCTGTATGTGTGTCTGTGTGTTTGTCTGTTTGTTTTATTTATGGGGTCAAAAAGGCAAGGGTCAATTGTCCAGTGAAAATGCTCAACTTTCCGTGAATACTTGCTTTTAAACAATTTATCTATCAATCCAAATGAAACCAAGTTCAAGGAATGTAAACGCTCAACGCATTTGTGACAAATGCATCATTTTAATTTTTTGCCCATTGTGTGAAACTGTCTTCTCGCATTGTCAGGTCAATGTACTCCAGACTTTTTGGAGGACCATGTGATGTGGCAGAGGCACACTAGTCCCGATAGCGACATTTCTAGTTTATATTTTGTTTCTTTTTGTGTCGACTATTTAAGAGCTGGTTACTTTTGGAGAAAATGCTTACCGTTCATGGTATCATTGTGTTGGAAGCTTAAAGGGATGGTACAGTATTGGTGGAGATGAGAATTGGGCTTTCTACATTTTGCGAGATACCAAGAAAACACTTATGATATAGTATAGAGCATACCATTTTAAGAGGAATTCAAAGTTTATTTTATGAAAATCGGGTTTGGAATGAATGAAACATCCAAAAACAAAGTAAAACAAAGCGATCGTAATAAAGTGTGGGTCCCACACTTTATTAGAATCGCTCTTTTTTTGGATATCTCAGCCATTTCAAAACCAATTTTCATGACATAAAAGTTGAATTCCTCATAGAATTACATGCTCTTTTATATTTCATAAGAGGTTTCTCATTATCTCAGCAAAAATTTTAGAAACCTGAAATTCGGTCTCAACCAAAACTGTACGATCCCTTTAATGTTTTCTCATTGTTAGGTTTTGGCAAAGTCTGGAAGAACCAAAAAGTCATACAATGTGTGTATGTAGGACAGTGCTGGGTTCTGTGGTGTCTGTGGTGTGAAGGAGAGTCACTAACTCTGATACGATTATGTCTTTAAAAGAATTTTTACTCTCCAAATAAGCCCCATGTCGTAATTATTCTCTGTTTTGGGTGTATAAAGCAATGCTACAGCACTGGAATGAAAATGTATTTATGGAGCTTTTAAGAAAATATTTCGTCTCAGATCTTTTGGTGAAAGCTAGGAGTGTACGACTTATGGGAGGAATGAAGGACTGACTAATAGATTGATTAACTGATGAATAGGAAGATGAGTTATTAGAGAAATAGATTGATGGATCAAGGATTGATAGATTGATATATAGGTTGATAAATATGTTTTTAGATGTGTTACAAAATTAATAGATTGTAAAGGTGCTTGATAGCTAGGTGGATACATAGATAATTACTGTATATGCTGTATATTTTGCGGGATATCTGTGTTCATGAATTTTGACAGTCGGGTGATGCTCGCTAATTCAACAACACACAAAAATACTAACTCTGATCCCGACGTGATGTGACATGCACTTGTAGAATTCTCAATCCATTGCCGCACTCCATTATTGTGAATTCAACCTCTCGCGAGCAGTCCTGATTCTTGAAATATCATACTCCCTATTAAAATTTATGGCATGTACAATAGATCGTTAGGAATCAAAACCATATTGTATGATTCTAATCCTGTCCTGTGATTTTTGATGCAGGTACCTTGTCTTCTTTGATGATGGCTATGCGCAGTACTTGTCGTGTGACCAAATACATATCGTTTATCATTCCAGTAAGTATCTGATTCTTCTCGGAGATCCCCACATTTTTTCTCGTTTTCATTCCACCACATGACCGCACAACTACCAGGTACTGTGCACTCCCATTATAACAAAGTCCTTGGGACTGGTGGTTTTCTACCACTGTAAGGAAATGTCATTATGGCCAGTTTGGTGTATAAATATATATAGATACCAATTTGGGGATCTGAATTAAGAGAGTTGTAACAAGAACTTTGTTACAACCGTGTTGGTTATAATGTACATATGATTGATGGGTAATGATGCCGATCGACTGTGATGCAAGTTTTGTTTATGTGAAAAGAATCAAACTAATGCAATTTCTTTGTAAGCTGATCACCTTGTTTAAGAAAACAGAAGTCACTAGCAAGTTTCATAGCATCAAGGGGAGGGGGATGTGATCGTAGCTGAGATGTTACGCCTTTCTGATTCTCCAGGAGCCATCCTTGAACTATTGGAATGTGTCTTCTGTCTTGTTTTAAAAAAAAACACACACACACAACAAAAACAACAACAACAAACAGAAATCATTGGCAAATTTCATATTACCATTAAAGGGAGGTGGAAAGGTTAATTTGATTAATTTCAGAAATGCTACCAAGTTTTCCTGATTCCGCGGGAGTTTCTCGTAAGTATTAGAATATATGAATAATCATTTTGTATCATGTATGAAGAGATTGGAATCTCTCCATATCCCAACAAAAGAGTATTAAAAAACCTCCCTATTTGGGAAATTTGGCCCATCAAAGTGCGTGTAACACGCAAGGACTTCCCTGATGGTGCCTGCCCGATTTTGATGTGGGAACATCCAAAGCCCTGTTCTAGAGTTGCAAGCATATATTATGCTGAATTCTTCCGGTGATGCGATATGCCTATCACCAGATGTGTGTGATACTTACTAGCTATTTTAATGGTTATGGTTAGGCCCTTCCTTGTTCCTAGCTCGAATGCCTTGTAACAAGTACCATAAAACATGACATATTTGTGGCATGAATTTTTCGCGAATTGGAGCCGACAGCTTATTTTGAGGCATGAAATTTTCGCGAAATGCCACCGGCATTCAGTGCATATAGTGTAGACAAGAATTTTCGCGTGCATTTTAATTTTGTGAATCTTGGCGCTCGCGAAATTCGCGAAATTAAAATGTACGCAAACATTCCTTGTTTTACAGTAATCAAATGAAGCTCTTACAGAGAAATATGCTGTGTTTATGTCCAAAGACAGAGTGCAGACACTACTTTGCTCTAATGTTGGGCAAGCTTGAGGAGAAGAAAAGGTTCTTGAGAACACTTTGCTCAATTTACTTTTATATTTACATCGCAATGACACTACTTGAGAAATTTGAATACACAATAAGATAACACGTACTTACATACTTGATGAGTCAAGGGACACAATTTGATGTTCATTTGTTTGTTTGTTTGTGTTTCAAACACATTTTCATATATTTATGTTTTTGTCCCAGGTGCGTGTGTGTGGGCCGACGTGGACCAGTTCTCAAGAGACTTCATCCGGGAGTATCTTGACCGGTATCCAGAGAGACCAATGGTCAACCTGAAGACCGGTCAGATCGTCACCACGGAGTGGAATGGAAAATGGTGAGTGGCCATTGTCAATGGGGAGGAGGAGTTGTAGGAAGGGGGGTCATTGCTGCATTAAAAAAACTAGAAAAGCATTCTGAGAACACAGACCTCTGCCAAGCAGCTATGTCCACCAATGATCTTGCCCTTCCATAGAGATCAGTGATTTCTACTCATACATGCATGCTGAATTTTGGCAGATTTCCCAATATAGCAACCTTCTGTTACTTCATCAACTTCCAGCTGTGTGGTGCGCATAGCCCTGGCAAAAACTAGAGCATGCACTTTAGTGCGCATACGAAAACCTCAAAACTACGCAGCTTGAAGTCCCAAGTTCATTGACCCTACCTGCCAAAAATATTGAAAATCCTTCATAAAATCCACAAAAATTCCCGAATCACTACCTAAACGTAATCATCTGTTTCTTGTGTCATTCTCAACCTTTCCTGCAAGTTTCATCCAAATCCGTTCACTACTTTTTGAGTTATTTGGCACACGGACAGACAAACAAACGGTAATGAAAACATAACCTCCTCCCTTGGTAGAGGAAAACTAATGACTGAAGAAGTCAATATTAGTAGAGAAAGATCAAGGCCATAGGTCAGGGTAATGTTTATATTAGTGGTGAAAGGTCAGGGTCATAGGTCACTGCAGGGGGGTGGGGGGGGGGGTGGAATAATATGCCACCCACAACCCCAGCTAGGAATGTCAAGGGGCTACCAGTGGTCTTATGTTGCATCCTGTATAAAGTCCAATGATATTGTTATTGGGTTAAAGAGATTGAAAATATTTCCTTTGTGCTGAAGTATATACCAGGCTTTGGTCAATCTGGTCAAGATTAGTGAACTTGAACAAATTTCCACTTGACTGACAGCAATCTATCTGCACCAGTTTTGACGTCTGAGATTAAAAGAGCTATGTACCATGGCAGTGGCGGATCCAGAGGGGGGCACTGAGCGCGCGCCCCCCTCTTTGTTTGTTGTTAAAACAAAAGAAATAAAAAACCCGGAAGTAGCACCAGAAATATTGTTTGCGCCCCCCTTTACGGAATTCCTGTATCCGCCCCTTCATGGGTCCAGTATATTTGTGTGCTTGCTGCTACAACGATTGCAGCTTTTAGTCCGTAACAACTCTTGATAGACTTTTCCTGTGATGTGGCATGAAAGTTCAAAGATTCTATGATGAGTGAAAGTGATTAGTTGTTAAGTTTTGTGTATGACTTTTGGTTGGATTAAGGGAATTTTGAAGATTTCATTGATGGATTGACATTATTTAATGGAATGTCCAGAAATTGTGAAAATCAAAGCATTATATTCATGGATTGAAATGATTTGCTTAAGGTGGAACGCCCGAGTCCTTGAAGTTCAAGGGAGCCTGGCGAACATGCTGTTTGAGGCCGCAGAATCTCGCACGGCAGAGACCGAGTGGATATACCGCGGGTCGACAAGGCTGAAACCGCTCCACGAATTACAGGTAGGCAAGCTTCCCCTCTGGTCCTCAGATTGCACCCTATATAGGCATGAGGAATAGGTCTCCAGTGCAGAAAAAATCTTCTTGAAGGAGACCAAATACAAAGACTATCACAGGAAAGAAGAGAAAATCTATTGAATAGGAGTTGGCAAGATTTGAATTCCAGTTTGAAGCACATCAATGTTGATTGATTAATGCATGATAGTATTTTCTTTGGTATCTCTACAGATTTATGTGTATTATTAGCTCACCTGAGCCAAAGGCTCAAGTGAGCTATTGCGATCGCCCTTCGTCCGGCGTCCGTCGTGCGTCGTGCGTCGTGCGTCGTGCGTCGTCCGTCGTCCGTCGTCCGTCGTGCGTCGTGCGTAAACTTTTTACATTTTCATCTTCTTCTTGAAAACCCCATGACCGATTTTCATCAAACTTGGCAGGTAGCATCCCTAGGGGGTTAGGAACTCAATTTGTTAAAATGGGCACCATGCCCCACCCAGGGGGCCCCCAGGGGGGCCCAAACCCCCCAAAATTAAGGAATCTGTAAAAATCTTCTTCTCTAGAACCAGAAGTGATAGAGCGAAGTTAATACTATGAGTTAGTACATTGATGACTGTAGTTTCAAGTTTGTTCATGGCAGAATCAGGGGTGCCCCCCTTGGGACCCAGGGGAGGGGGGTGGGGAAGGGTTCTAATGGGGCCTAAATTGTACATTTTCATCTTCTTCTTGAGAACTCCATGACTCATTTTCACCAAACTTGGCAGGTAGCATCCCTAGGGGGTTAGGAACTCCATTTATTAAAATGGGCACCATGACCCACCCAGGGGGCCCACAGGGGGCCCAAACCCCCCAAAATTAAGGAATCGGCAAAAACCTTCTTCTCTAGAACCAGAAGTGATAGAGCTAGGTTAATACTATGAGTTAGCACATTGATGACTGTAGTTTCAAGTTTGTTCATGGCAGAATCAGGGGTGCCCCCCTTGGGACCCGGGGGGGGGGGGGGGGGGGGGGGGGGGGGGGGGTGGGGGTGAGGAGGGGTCCTAATGGGGCCTAAATTGTACATTTTTATCTTCTTCTTGAGAACCCCATGACCCATTTTCACCAAACTTGGCAGGTAGCATTCCTAGGGGGTTAGGATCTCAATTTGTTAAAATGGGCACCATGCCCCGCCCAGGGGGCCCCCAGGGGGCCCAAACCCCCCAAATGAAGGAATCTTTAAAAATCTTCTCTAGAATCAGAAGTTATAGAGCTGAGATAATACTATGAGTGAGTACATTAATGACTGTAGTTTCAAGTTTGTTCATAGGAGATCCAGGGGTGCCCCTCTTGGGGGTAGGGGGAGGGGGGTGGTTGGAAGGGTCCAAATGGGGGCCTGAATTGTACATTTTCATCTTCTTCCTGAAAACCTCATGATGGATTTTTGTCAAACTTGGCAGGTAGCATCCCTAGGTGGTCAGGATCTCAATTTATCAAACTGGGCACCATGCCCCACCCAGAGGGCCCCAGGGGGCCCCAATTCCCCCAAATTAAGGAATCTTGAAAAAATTGGGCCCTTATTGTACATTTTCATCTTCCACTTGAGAATGCCTCGTCAAATTTTGGTAAAGCTGTGAATAATTTAGATTAGTGACTGCGTGAAAGGTGAACGTGCGATACTCAGGTGAGCGCTAGACCCGCGGGTCTCTTGTATAAAATGTCTTGTTGTATCTCGCTTTACAGTAAATGAAGGGCTATGCTGTAGAGATACAGGATTGGCATGTAAACGTGGACGCAGCCACCAACTTAATCAATATCATAGTTAACTCATTCCATACTAAATTCTGAAATGCCCATAGACTTTAATATGCAGGCCACCAATTTCCCATACAGATCGGGTTAAGATGTTCTCATTATTTTTTTCCCCACTCTCTTGATTCCTGCCTACTCAATAGAAGAGCCTAGCTCTGTCGGTTGGCTCGGGGCCGACGACGGAGCAGCTACGTCAGAACAAGCCTTACGTGGAGATCACCAAGGTCCATTCTGATCACATCTTGCCAGGTATGGTACTTTAAATATGACTTTGTGTTACTTCATCTCTTGTTCTTTTTCTCTCAATCTTTGCATATCTTTCTCTCACCTTCTGTTTGTCTTCATACATGTTTATCTAACAGTATGACTGCACCAATCTGTGTATCTAACTCCCATCATATCTTTATCTATCTATCCATAATATCTGTTTTTCTATGTACTGTAGAAGTGGATATCTTCGCACGACTAATTTTTTGCGCTTGGTTGAGTAAGAAGAGTTTTGTGTGTTTTTAATTCAGCGGAATCAAGACATCAATTACTGGAACATGGGACGCAAAAGTATTCGCATGCTTTTATTTTCACGCTACACGTGTAGCTTCTGGTTGCCCGAAATGCACAAAAATTTCAACATTGCGAAAATTTCACTTTTACAGTATCTATCTATCTATCTATCTATCTATCTATCTATCTATCTATCTATCCATAATGTCTGGCTTTCTGTCTATCTATATTTCTCTCTCTCTATCTATCTATCCATAATATCTATCTATCTATCTATCTATCTATCTATCTATCTATCTATCCATAATATTTTCAAATGTACATGGTTGTATCTATCTGTCTAGTATGTATGTATGTATGTATGTATGTATGAATAGATATATCTATCTATCTGTCTATCTATGTGTCTATCTATATATCTACCTATCTATCTACAAACTTGTATGTACAATGTATCTATCTATCTCTCTATTTATTTATGATCTCTCTATTTATTTATGATCTATCTATCTATCTGTCTATCTATCTATCTATCTATCTATCTATCTATCTATCTATCTATCTATGTCTAATATCTGTCTGTCTGTCTATCTATCTATCTGGTGGATTCTAGTGGATTTGTGTAGATTCATATGCACCTAACACCACCCTTAGGTCTTCCAAGCTGTGATTCTTTGGGGCTTTTTATTCCCCTCTTTTTGTTGAAGTATGTCTCTTGTAGTAGATTATAATTCTACTTGTTAATGTAAAGAGTGAAGTAGTCACAGGAAAAACATAGAGAGCTGCTGCCCAGTAATATTCATTTAGAACACTCACTGTGAAACCAAAAATTTTAACATGCATTTTGATTTCTCAAATTTCACGAGAGCCAAGATTCATGAAATTAGAATGCATGCGAACATTCTTGTCTAGCATGCACATGCATTGAATGCCAGTGCCACTTTGCGAAAAACTCATGCCGCCAAAAAAAAAAAAAGGTAATTGGCTCCAATTTGCTCAAATTTCTTTCTTTACAGTAGATGTTTGATTTTTTTTTTATTTTTTTTTTACCAAAAGTAAGTTCAGTATATATGCTGGAATAATCAGTAGCATTTGGAGTATTTGCAATTTTTCTATATTTTAGACAAAACCCAATGAAAAGACTGTATCTGCCTGAAAAGCAAAAACATAAAACTCCTAAGGAAAAAAAAAAAACACCCAAAACCATAACATGATATTAAAATTGATAGCTGACATAATGAAAAAAAATATTATATAAAGTAAAAAACACTACTCCGTTGTCAACCAATCTAGTGTCAAGATTTCTTCGATGAGGTAATACAGCGGTCAATAATTCCTAAATTTTGGTAGCTTGATGCATACATATGTAGTACAGGTTGTCCCCCAAAAAAATTACAACGGTAACCTCTGCAACGATATCTTTAAAAATAGTGAATTAATCCAAATACAATTTCAGGGTATGAAAATATAACTCATTGCCCACATCTTACAGAAAAGCCCATTCGATTTGCTTCAGTAGTCAAAGAGAAATGAGGAATTTTGTAGAGCATGTCAGGAATCTCTTCCCTCAAAGTTCTGTCTATTGTGTTCACACATTGATATGCAGTTCCAAGAGCATCCAAGTGCTAAACTTGGACGAATCAGACTCATGACATGCTTTACAACAATCCACATTTCTCTGTGACCGCTTAACCAAATTGAATGGTGTCTTCTGCAAAATAGAGCGAAGATGTTATATTTTAAGACCCTGAAGTAGCGTTTAGACAGCATTAATCATATTGGGTGTTAGCAGTGCAAAAATCTGATTGTAGTTTTTTTTGGGACATTATACTGTAGTCGTCACTTTGTTCCCTGACCCTCATCCCTCTCTGATCCAGAGCAACAGATACCCCAGCCCAGGCCGGCCATGCTGGGGCAGCTGAATGCGGGTTCCTCCAACTACCTCTACTCCAACCTCCTCAAGCAGTGTGCCAAGAAGTCCACGGCCGAACGCAGCCGCCGCGACGACCTCAGCGACGACAGCGATGGCGAGCTGAAGAAGAGGAAGAAAAAGAAGAAGAATCGACACAGAGAACGCCGAAAAGGTGGGTGGATTCATTTGAGGTGAATTTTAAATTTGGGTCGTGTCAGTCATTTGGCAAAATTTATTAAACTCCGTGTAAGACCACCACTAAATGTTTTGCTTATATGCATGTGTAGTATTTCATACCAGATACTGTATACGCCAAATATTTTGCGAGGTTTTTATTTTCACGAATTTCGCAAGTCAGGTGCTATTCGCGAAATTAAAGACACAAAAATTTTGACTCTGATCCCGATTTGAATGTGAGGTACGCGTGTACACTTCTCCGTTCAGTACAAGAGTCCGCGATCGCGAATTTAACCACTCGCGAAATCATGGGGAATTCCCGATTCGCAAAAATTTAGACTCGCGAAATATATGGCGTATACAGTAAACGTCAAAGGAGTAAATTCTGCAATCTTTGTAGATTAGATGGATGGGTAGAGCTCAGCCCAAGTACTGAGAGACGAAATGAACAGATCAGTTTATTCCAGCAATGCATTTCATACATATAATTTCCCAATGAAATCTCTAATAAAACTTTGCCCATATCTGAGAGGGTTCGTGTTTTCTCAAACGTTCAGACATGTGTACTACCAAGTACTTCAAAGTATGATTTAAAGGACAAGTTCACCTTCATAGACATGTGGGTTGAGTGAATGCAGCAATATTAGTAGAACACATCAGTGAGAGTTTGAGGAAAATCGAACAATCCGTTCAAAAGTTATGAATTTGTGAAGTTTCTGCTCAGTCACGGCTGGATGAAAAGACTGTTAAAGTAAGCTTGTGATGTCACATGAGTACAAGGATATAAAGAAAGAATAAAGAAAATTCAACATATTTCCATTTTTCTCGCATAACAAAAGAACACTCGACTTCTCTCTTTCAGAAGGCCGGGGGAATGATATTACCCTTAACATACGTCAGTAGCAAGTCGAAGAACTGTGCACTTTATTCGAAAAGTAAAGTTTTGTGAAATTCTCTTTTTATTTTCCATGTGACATCATACATTGTAGTAGTCTCCTCCTCCAGCAGTGATTGCACAGATACTTTAAAATTTCATAACTTTTAAACGGATTGTCCGATTTTCCTCAAACTTTCACTGATGTGTTCTACTGATATTGCTACATTCTCTCAATCCTAATGTATATGAAGGTGGACTTGTCCTTTAATAGTGAAGAGATGAACTCATGGGCAATGTGATCAAATGCTGTTATTTATTTATCATTCTATCATAGAATTTGTTAGCTCTTTTTGAAGTTTCCAACATTCTTTGTTTTGTACATTAATTTCATGTCCAATGATCAACAAAATTAGAACTTTTTCGTGCATTTCGTGATATGAATATTCAAAGTTTTTGGACATTAGCTATTCATAAACCCTACATGTGTATTTTAACTGGGGGGGGGGGGGTCAAATTGACCCCCCCTCGACATTTTGCACCACGATTCCGCAACGCGGAAAGATTTTGCCGCGTCGTTTCATGACTTTTTTCATTGAAGTCTCCTGCATATTTTGAGACCAAATTTGCGACGTCCGTGTCCACCGTTCTGAAGTTACGTAATGTTTTGCATATGCATGTCAACCCGAAAACAGCTCAAATTGATGATATCGTCTGCAAATCCAGTGCAAATTGTGTTTTTTGGTTAAATTGATATAAATTAGATTATTTAAACTTTTAACCATTGAAATTAATCAATTCTAGTGTAGATAAGCTTCAAAAAGTGCCTGCAACAAATTTTGGCAAAAAAACAATAGAAAGCAAAAGGTCAAAAAAACAATAAAATACATAAGAAATTAACAAAACAATAAAAAACAAAAGAAATTGATTTTGATTGTGCTATTTTTTTACAAGAATATTGTTTGATGTGTCTTGATGAACTCTGACACAAAAATTTAGCAATCCTTCAGTCTTTTTAATGGAATTATAGGTGAAAATATGATTTCATGCATAAATTTGCATAATTCATTTGTTAAAAATAGAAAGCCAATATTTTTCTATTGTATGACCATGTAATCTTGTAGTTGACATCCGGCTCTATCTTTAGGCAAAATTTTGCGGCGATCGCGCGATCGGCGGCCGAGATCTGAAGGGGGGGTCAAATTGACCCCCCCCCCCCCCCCCCACAGTAAAAACTTGGTCTCAAATAGCCCAGTTAAAATAGGGTTAATTATCCATGAATGAAACTGAGTTCAGTTTATGCCACTCTAAAGCCAAAACTCTTTTTTTTTCCTGTATGAAAAGAAGTGATATTTTTTCAGACTCAGCATTTCACTGTGTTTACTTGTTTTGTTGACTTTGACATGAACGTGATGTAATGAAAGCTATGTTTTTGTTTTTGCTCATGCTGCTGGACACAGACCGTTACGAAGAAGACAAAACTTTTGAACCTCGGATGGACTCCGCCCTAGAGTGGGGCACAAAAGTGGAGCGAGTGAAGTACAGTAAGTCTGTCCCAATTCTTGATATCGCCAAAACTTCTGCGCACGCTAAAGAGCCCTGTCACAGATGCACTGTGGGATTCCTCGGTACCATTGTCACTTCTGGTTGTATCGCACGCGTCACAGTTCCCATACAAATCAGTGGTGTTATTTGTGTGCTTTTACGTTGTTACTCCTTTTTTCTTGGCTGTAATTCAGCTTTAAAGGGGTTGAAAGTTTCTAAATTTTACTGATTTGTGGTCACTAGAGTCATGGTTCACTACTGCTAGGCTTCAATGTGCTGGTCACATGATGGAAAGTGAAGAAATCTTGAACAAAAAATACCCCTGGATAAAGGCAGAACATGACCTGAGTGCATGTGCAGTCAAATCTTGGGCAAGTTTGTCCCCTGAGCTAGGTATTGGTGATACGGAGAATTGTTGCAGGGGATATCTCTTTTGTCTACTTTTCTTCTGCTGTCTCTTTTGTCTCCTTTGAAGTTAAAACATAATTTCCATATCGTGAGACATGGACATTCTTTATCTGAATCCACTTAAGTTTATCTTTGGGTGATGGCATATACCTAAACAGATTCTTTTCTTGTCTTATATACTCATGTGCTGAAGCGGAATGTAAATAATCATGTTTGCATGTTTGCGTGTTTCATTTCTTTGTATGTGTGTGTGTGTGTGTGTGTGTGTGTGTGTGGTTTATTTGTTTATATATGCAGTCAACCTCGCTTATGTTGCCCTTGCTCAAGTCAAACATTTGGCTATCAAGCGAGCTGAACAAAAATATGACATGGACTTAATTTGTACACGTGTGTTTCAAAGAATTTTCTCTGGGTTTTTTTTTGGGATTGGATGTAGACAAGGTTGACTGTACATCTGCACAATCAGTAAAGATTAAAGGGGTGGGGGAGAAAATGTTTGCACAGATTGAAAGGACACCTAGAATGCATACCAATATATTTAATGCTAGTAAATATCTCACCCTTGGATTTACTCCAATCTTCACATTACTCGCTGCTTTATTGCGCACAGTCAGTGAGAGCAGGTTGTGTGCAGTTAGCCAGACTACCCCATACCAGACTTGTAAAATTTGTTGGCTTTCATATATAGCATGAACATGTGTAACTACAACAAAATATAGAAGCAAACCACATTAACCTGTTGAGGACGAGTCCCGAGTGTACTCGGGCAAGTGTCTATGGGAAATGCCTGTTGTAGCAGAATCGGTCCGTCCTCAACGGGTTAAACTTATACCCCATTATGTGGAGATGACTACTATGCAGTCAAGTTTTAAACGATTGAGTCAAAATACTGATAAAGTAACATGGCAAGTTGGTGATTTATCTCTGGGTCTACTCCCACTTTGTCTAATAGCCATTCAGTCTCAACCAACATGGTCTAATCCTGCTTTGTCTTCAACCAGTATGTCTTATGACCATTTAGTCCAATTGCCACTTACCCTCATTACCAGTTGGTCTACTTCCAGGTGGGCTACACATGTATGCCCACATCGTCTTAAACCCACAGTTTGTTAGACAAAGTGGGAAAATTTCCAAGGAGACAAAACTGCAATTAGACCATCTGGGGGGCATTTCATGAAGCATTTTGGTCGGACATCTTTTTGACAAACGGTTAGAAGCTACTGAAATCCTTGCATCTGATTGGCTGAGAGCAAATTAGTCCAACAACTTTGTCTGACAAAATGCTTCATGAAATGCCCCCCTGGTCATTAGACAAAAACGATAAGTAGCCAAGCTGGACATTAGACCAAGGGCGCTTTCAGATACACCGAGTTATCATATATTCATATGACGTATGGATACAACATTTGGATATGATAGTGTTCAGACACAGTGTCACCCTGTTATATGATAATCGTATCAGAGCATTCGGACCTAGCGCACAAGCGATATTTCTTGAGTAGACGTGATTCTTTTCCATGCGCAGTACGTAATTTACGCAGGCTTTGCGAATAGTGTTTATACTCTGCCTTAGATTCATCCGGTAGTTAGCTAGTTCGCGCCAGATCATTATTACGTCACAATCAAATCTGTCAGCACCGCGAACCGCGGATACGTGAGCTTGGCGCGCGCTGCGAATAAGCCCCACCTACTAATACGATGTATGGATATGAGAGCATTCAAACACATATATACGTCTTATGGATATAGGATAATGATTTGAAACGATGCTCAAATCATCGTTTTGATACATGACGTATATTGATACAACATTTCAATATTAGAGCATTCAGACATAAAAAACGTCCTATATCCATACGTTGTATATCCGTACGAGAACTCTCTAGTCTGAATGGGGGGCAGGTGAGAAGTAGACCAAACGGTCATCAGACGAAATTCATAGGACAGACCAAGTGAGTTTAGCTGTAGTGTGTTGGACGAACTGGGAAGTAGACCATCTGAAAGTAGACCAAGTGGCAATAGACCGGCAAGCTACTGCTAATAGCTTGATCCCGTACAGGGTCGGTCAACTGTTCTGTGCCTCAACCCCATACTTTCCCCCTCTTTCCCATGAGAGTACTGCCTGCCTAATGCTGTCGTGTTTCAAACCCTCGTCTAGTGCCACATGTATGCAACCCAACATGCACCAGCCGGACGTTGCCTAGCAACATCAAGGAAGCCACGAAAAACGTGAACCCGCTGCACTGGCCCATGACCTTTGGATTTGTGCGGGAGAACTACAAGCAGCGGGGACACATCAACCGACGTTACGTCGTCTATCGAGGTCCCTGCGGGAAGAGCCTGGTAAGTTGCTCCTCGACTGATAAATCTTGTTTGGTGACCTTTACAAGCCGTCAATCCCTCGTTTGAGGCGAGTCCTCAACTGAGGTTACCCAAAGTGCGTATATTTGTCGTTTGGGAGTTGGGAGTCGAAGTACTTGTCCATTGCAAATAAACTTTCTGCTCAGGCGTGACAAACCTGGAGGCCAAGCCAGGGTTTGATGACTCCAGCAGCTGTCGTATTACGTAAGAGCATGATAAGGATATCTGCCTGTGGCAGACCATTCAAAGTGAACTCAATTTTCTCAATCCTTTTTAAAGTTTTCAATTTTATATTCTATTGAGAAATTCTATGGTCATCCATTTTACATTTCGAACGAAAAAAATTGACCCGTAAATAACGAAAATACAGGAATAAGAAGGAGAGCATTGCCTGTTTGCCGGTGCTATTTGGCAGTGAGGTACAACGGGGAGGTGAGACTACTCCCTGGTTACAATCAGCCTGCTGACTGGATCGTTGAGAAAGCAGCTGTCGTATTACGTAAGAGCATGATAAGGATATCTGCCTGTGGCAGACCATTCAAAGTGAACTCAATTTTCTCTATCCTTTCGAAAGTTTTCAATTTTATATTCTATTGAGAAATTCTATGGTCATTCATTTTACATTTCGAACGAAAAAAATTGACCCGTAAATAACGAAAATACAGGAATAAGAAGGAGAGCATTGCCAGTTTGCCGGTGCTGACAATGTGCTATTTGGCAGTGAGTTACAACGGGGAGGTGAGACTACCCCCCTGGTTACAATCAGCCTGCTGACTGGATCGTTGAGAAAGCAGCTGTCGTATTACGTAAGAGCATGATAAGGATATCTGCCTGTGGCAGACCATTCAAAGTGAACTCAATTTTCTCTATCCTTTCTAAAGTTTTCAATTTTATATTCTATTGAGAAATTCTATGGTCATCCATTTAACATTTCGAAGGAAAAAAATCGACCCGTAAATAACGAAAATACAGGAATAAGAAGGAGAGCATTGCCAGTTTGCCGGTGCTGACAATGTGCTATTTGGCAGTGAGTTACAACGGGGAGGTGAGACTACCTCCCTGGTTACAATCAGCCTGCTGACTGGATCATTGAGAAAGAGAGAGAGAGGGAGAGAGAGAGAGAGAGAGAGAGGGAGAGGGAGAGCGAGGGGGAGAGAGGGAGGGAGAGGGGGGAGAGATGGGGGAGGGAGAAGGGGAGAGCAAAATGGAATGACAATAGTTCCGGTCACTACAGTACAGGCATGCTCTGTCTGCATACGCTGAATGTCTACAATCACACACACACACGTACACACACACATGCACCATAGAGCTACATGGCCCATGCCAAAACCAAAACAATCTCCTCCTCTCGCGGTGCCCCCCCCCCCCTGTGGCGCTGTGGCGATGACTGATGCTTAGATTAGGCCAGGGTCAAGAAACAGGTGTTTTATATCTTTGACTTTAAGTCATTGATTGCCAAGATATGCACTGGCATTATTTACTGGGGTGTAGCCTCTTCAAACGAGAGATTTGCGTCATGAGGCCGTTCTCTGAAAGATGGATGAATACTGAAATGTTATTATTATAATAATGATAGGCTTACTAATAATTATAATCATTATTGTGATTATATTATTATGATTTTTTAAATCATTATTATTACTGTAAGACAAGGAATGTTCGCATGCATTTTACTTTCGCGAGAGGCAAGATTCGCGAAATTAAAATACATGCAAATGTTCTTGTCTACACTACGTAATACTATGCATTTGCATTGAATGTTTAATAGAGGAAACTCGTAAAAAGTTCATACCGCAAAAATATCATGTTTTACAGTATTATTATTATTATATTTATTATTATTATTATCATTGTTATTATTTTTTTCTGTGTATATATACAAAGAAACCATGATTCTTACTATTATTTAGAAGATCATTGTTACAAAGTGCGTGACCATTTGTCAGATCATTTTTCTCTCTCATCTGTTCTGTTTTTCAGTGCTCCTACGAAGATATCTTGCAATACTGTGAGTATAACGCATACTGTAAAAGGAGGAATGTTCGCATGCATTTCTATTTTGCTAGAGGCAAAATTCGCAAAATTAAACTGCACGTAAAAGTTCTTGCATGCCGTCAATCCCTCGTTTGAGGCGACACCCCACTTCCACGAAGCTGATGGGGTGCTATACCTCGCTAAAAATTTTTCGTTTGGGAGTTGGGAGTCGGAAGTATTTGACCATTGCAAATTAACTTTCTGCTCAGGCGTGACAAACCTGGAGGCCAAGCCAGGGTTTAATGACTCCAGCAGCTGTCGTATTACGTAAGAGCATGATAAGGATATCTGCCTGTGGCAGACCATTCAAAGTGAACTCAATTTTCTCTATCCTTTCTAAAGTTTTCAATTTTATATTCTATTGAGAAATTCTATGGTCATCCATTTTACATTTCGAACGAAAAAAATTGACCCGTAAATAACGAAAATACAGGAATAAGAAGGAGAGCATTGCCAGTTTGCCGGTGCTGACAATGTGTAATGCACACGTACACACACGTACACACCCACGCACCATGGAGCTGCATAGCCCATGCCAAAACCAAAACAATCTCCTCCTCTCGCGGTGCCCCCCCCCCGTGGCGCTGTGGCGATGACTGATGCTTAGATTAGGCCAGGGTCAAGAAACAGGTGTTTTATATCTTTGGTTTTTAAGTCATTGATTGCCAAGATATACACTGGCATTATTTACAGGGGTGTAGCCTCTTCAAACGAGAGATTTGCGTCATATCTACACTACGTGCATTGCATGTTTAGAGGCAACTCTCGAAAATTTCATGCCACATAAAAGGCTGTTGGCTCCAATTGGCGAAAGTTTCATGCTGCAAAAATATTGTGTTTTACAGTAGTTGTTTTGTGTCATGTTCTATTGCTCATCAAATTTAAGTTCAAAGAAATTAGTCAAATGACCCCAAATTTCAAACCATGGAAAGAAAACATTGTACAGCTACTTGTAGATATCCCCACTTATAAAGTAATCCAACTTTCTTTTTGCTAACAAGCTCCCTTGAATGTTTAATGTTCTTTCACTGCAACGTAACGAAACCAATCAGGTACTGTCCCTTGACATTGCTCATTACAACTGTGTGTCGTTCTATCATTTTCTCGACGGCCTATATCTGCTTGTGAGGAGAATGTAACTCCAAACTGCCGTATTGCGATAATTATTGCGATTGATCTTTTCACTTTGCAGTGCGCGAGACGAAGACGGACGTCCTGTCGGTGGATCGATTCTCCTTCGACCAGTTCGTGCACATCAGCACCAACATACGTCGCTCGCGGCTCAACTACCGCTTCTACTACATGCAGATGGAAGATTTGTCCAACGGAGTGGAGCCTGTTCCCATTTCGGTAGATAGAAATCGAATAAACCTGTTCGCCCATGCAGGAGTCTGATGTGTTATGTATGAAATACACTGTAAAACCAGAAATTTTCGCGTGCATTTTGATTTCGTGAGAGCCAAGATTCGCAAAATTAAAATTCACATGAAAGTCCTTACTCTGCACTACATTTACTGAATATTGCTGGATATACAGTATTGGGACATCGTCATACCCATGATTGTAACTGGTTAATCCACAAGTTCCCAGCGATGTGTTGAGGGACCCAAAGGTAAAGAATCGTAGATATCTAAGACTTTGCCTTACTTCAACATTTGCTGACAGTTGTGTTTGTCAGAATCAAGTGGAGTGAAGTTTGTTTAATGTTGATTATATTGATAGTAATTATGCTGATGATGATCTTGATTGTTATAGGCATACTTTACCACTTCCAGATGGAACAAAAAGCCAGCATTAGTGCTTTAAAATAGTTCTAAAATGTTAGTTAGAGAAAGAAACAAGCACTGTAAAAATTTACATTAGTAAAATTGGTGTTGAGTATTGTTAAATATACAAAATGTGAACAATAGTTATGATTAGAGTGTGTCCAGACTAAACCATCTACAGTTATTGTTTAGTGGTGAAAATGGTGATATCTCCTTATGTTTTAGGCTTTATCACAACATTTTTATATGGTAGGATGTTTTGTGATACAACTGACCTACACATATGCATCAAATGTGATATCTTGAACATTTTTTCAATCACTGCTCCCAATGGTAACAGTACCTTTAACAGATTAACTGACAATTAATCCAAACAAGTCATTTTCACAAAAATTTGAGAATTAGGTCTTGTCAGCCCAACAATGTTATTCATATACGTCTCCTCACTTACTTCTCAGTGTGTGAACGAGTGTGACACAAGCGTACCACCCCCTCTCAAGTACATGACGGAGAGGCAGGCTGTGCGGGGGTCGAAGATCAACACCGACATCAACTTCTTAGTTGGCTGTGACTGCGTCGACGACTGCGCTGTGAGTTTTACTCTGTCTCCATGACTGGAAGGAAAAACAAAACAAAACGATACATTGGCGTTATCATTCTAATGTTTAATAGGTCTTGATGTTTTCATCATTACCTTTAAAAAGAGATTATTGAGCAGTTTACTATAAAACCAGAAATTTTTGCATTTATTTTAATTCTGCAAATTTCGCGAGAGCCAAGAATTTGAAAATTAGAAATAGAATGCACGCAAAAGTTCTTGTCGACACTAGATGCATTGAAGGCCAGTGGCAATTTGCGAAAATTTCGTGCCAGGAATAAGGCCGTCAGCACCAATTCCTGAAAATTTCATGCCATGAAAATATCTTGCTGTACAGTATCATATTACCAACCATGATTCCAAATGTGGTACATTGTACTCATCGGCCTGAATTCACAAAGTTACAATACTTTAGATTTAGTCCATGGCTTATGAAAAGTTTGTTTGCGTAGATTTGCATTACATGTGCCATATGCCAACATCCAGTAAGAAACATATGTTGATACATGCATGTGAAGAGTACACCTCACCTGCTTTGTGCTTGTTTTACTCTATGGACTGAATTTAAACCATGGATTTGATTAAAACTACTTTTCTCAATTTTGGCCATTTGGAATGATAATAGGATGGAAGGAACACTTATCTATGATGCACCTGCTGTTCTCAGTGGGCAGACCCATTTATTTGAGTGGTTGTGAAACAGCTTGTCTGATCCACTACGTACTGTACTTGACTGTGTAAGATCTTGTTTTGATATGGAGGCATTGGCAAGTGCAGTAGGAGCTATTGGAGGAGAGAAATCCCAGTGTATGATAGGAGCTCCAAGAACAGCATCCTGATGATCATGAACATTCTCTCACAGACACATACACACAATGAAGCAGTCATTCTTCCATTATTTTTCATGCCCATTGCTCATCTTCTACAAGAGCTTGGCACACTTGTAGAGAGACTAAAAATTTGTTGTTAAGCACCTCATATCATCGGTTGAAAATGATAAGGGAGTTAAGTTGCCACTAAACCCACAATGTTCAAGACAACTTAATGCCCTTCTCATTCTCAACAGACGATATTGAGCTGTGCTAGTTTTGTGAATAAACACTTGTGTCTTTGCAGACAAATGATTGCGCCTGCCGGAAGCTAACCATTGAGGCGACCGCGGCCAACCCAGAGGGGACGACGCGACCGGACGCTGGCTACAAGAACCGACTCCTCTACGAGCAGCTGCAGACTGGGTAAGAGACGTCGTAGTATTACGACATGAACAGCTTTTTCAGGGCAATGATGTCATGAAAGCTCAGAAATAAAGCAGTCCATATCTGTTTTATGGACAGAGTAAAGCGAAATGAAACTTTAGGTGGCAGTGACATCACGAAAGCCCAGAAAAAAAGCAGTCCATATACAGTCAAACCTGCCTTAGCGGCCACCTGTCTATAGCGACCACCTGTCTATAGCGGCCACTGAAAAATCCCCCCGAGAGAAAAGCCATGTTAAAGACCCTGTGTATAGCGACCACCTGTCTAACGCGGCCAGCGGCCACAAATTTTGTTTCCCGCGGTAGATTTTAACCTGTCTATAGCGGCCAAAACTCAATAAAGCCTTAGCTGAGCCGATAATTCAGAGTGTTTTTCTGCTTTGTAGCTGTGCGGGCAACGTTCAGTGATCGCCTCGCTGCATTCATCTCTCATTCAGTTATAACAATGCACTAGTGTTAAGCTTTCTTCACGACAATACACATATTACAGTGCAACAATTTCATTTACACTGGCATGGTTAAATGCATGAAACACTCGGTGTGTGCATGCGTACACACATGCATGTACATGTAAGGATACAACGATGATACATGTACATGTAAGCAATGCACACAAAGTTGGATTACCTGTCTATAGCGGCCACCTGTCTATAACGGCCACTTTTTCCATCTCCCTTGGGTGGCCGCTATAGACAGGTTTGACTGTGTACAAAATGAAACTAAATGAAGCTTTAGAACATGGCAATGACATCATGAAAGAGCAGAACAAAAGCAATCCTTATCTGTTTTATATACAGAATATACTTGAATGAAGCTGCTTTCCATGGTCAATAATAGCCAATTCACCTATTCGCACTGCTATAAATGTGTACATTCTGATTGCATTGGACATTGACAAGAGTCAGCTCTTGTGCCTTGGAAGCCAAGTGTTTACAATATAGGGTATATATATATCTACCCAAGAGGGTGGTTTACTACTATGAGGCAGTTTTGGTACTATTGAGCTGAAAGCTGAAGGCTAAGTCTAATTTATTCCCCTAATTTGAACCAATCAGAATGGAGGAGTCATTAGTTGTGATGTATAGCTGCTACTATCCCAAGAGCTTCTTGGTGCAGCATCTCTTCTATACTTCATCTGGTAATCTGTAAATGGGAATAAAGCTGCCTGAAGTCTGATCTTAAGGGGAAATTTTTCCTAACATACACATGGATTCAGCATATGCAGAACCACTCAAGAATAGTTTGAGGAAAATCAGACCGTCCATTTCAAAGAAATGATGTATTGTCAAGTGTTCAGTGCTTTTTCGTTGGCATCACTACACTTTAAAGCCAGCATTCTATTAAAGGTGCATGGTCCCCGTGTTTTAGTTAAATGTGTAAGCGGGCGCACGGCGCAAGTTTCCTGTAGAGACCTATGCTATCGACTCCTCTTTAGCGCTTATGCTGTGGCCCACTTCCCCACGTCCGAAGAAGTCCGATCAACTGTAGTCAGTGGTCGGATCACAGTTCGGCTCATGATTCGGCTGAGAGGGATGACAGCTTTAGCAAACTTCTTTTGTGATGTCATAATAACAAGCACATATGCACGCACCCTGGCATTACTACAGACTGCGTGATGCGCATAGAAGACAACGAAGGCAACGTTACTTTTATAGCAACAGCTATGCACTTTACTCTTGATGACAGCTCAACTTCGGTAATCTTCGTATCAATGCTAACGGTGATCGGCAGTATCATCAACAGCGCCCTCTACACTACCGGGACTATGCCCCTTTAAGATCTCTCTAAGTCAGCTACACAGGTAATGAGCTGTTTGTACCACACCTGTATTTTCACCCAAAGTAATTAGCTGTCTGTATTTCTATCATTTTGACCACCTCAGAATCTACGAGTGCAATGACCGTTGTAAGTGCTCCAAGAATTGCCTGAATCGGGTGGTGCAGAACGGCCTGTCCCTCCGGCTCCAAGTCTTCAAGACTACCAATAGGTGGGTTGGCATAGGGAATGGTGTGGAACCACGTCCTTCACCATGGGCGTGGCCTCGCCATGGTTTCCTGTTTTCAGGGGCATCGACCTGCTCACTCACTTTCAATTTCATTTCAGATCAGAGACGATACCTGTTTTCCATTGATGATTTCTTTGAGGGGGAAATCCAGTCCAAATATAAGTTAGTCTGATAAAAATCTTATGAGTTCAACGGTAAAAATTTGACTAAAATCGGATAAAAAATAAGGAAATTATGACATTTTGAAGTTTTGCTAATTTCTGCAAAACAGTTCTTGTACAGTAGATAAGAATATGCAAATGAGTGAGCCAACCATGTCACAGCCATACAATTTTGCATTGATCCTGTACAAAAAATGATGAAAATTCAATGTTTCTGTCATTGAAATCTGAAACATGATGTTATTCTTGATTGAATAAGAATAGTGAACAGTTAGATATATCAGGATTTGAGCCTCTGGCATAATTGGGTTTGAATGAAAAACTGGAAATTTCACAGTTTTGTGTACAAACTATATGGTAAGTTGTGAGGGTATGACATGCTCACTTTACAATTTGCATATTCATATTGACTGTTCAACAACTGTTTCCTGAAAAATTAGTGAATCTTTGAAATGTCCTAACTTCCTTAATTTTCACCAGATTTTGAAGAAACCTCTACTGTTGAACTCGTAATATTTTACTCTTTCTTATCAGACTAACTTATATTTGGACTGGATTTCCCCTTTAAAACATTTGCCTCAAAGAAGCCCCTGTGTATTGCAGTTACCAATAAAGCAAAAAAACAAAAGCAAAAACAAAAAAGATAGCCAGAGCACCCCCCCCCCCATCTAGTGCTTTTACTTATTTGAAATCACTCAATCCAATGGTAGCGAGGTTTTGAACAAGGATCTTATCATCCTTGCAGTTGGCAAGTTTATAAAGTTGTAGCTAACAGTTGTCTCATAGATGTAAAGCCTTCCTTTCCAAATTCTGTTTTGTGTCCGTCATACGATTTTCCCATGGAATACTCAAGACTTGTTTTTGCTTTAGAGAGGTATCAGCTAAAGTGTGTTTGATACCGTCTGCACTTTGCAGGGGGTGGGGCATCCGTTGCCTTGACGACATCCCCAAGGGGATGTTTGTCTGCACCTACGCCGGGCAGATTTGGGATGAGGAGGAGGCCAACAAGAAGGGCAAGGAGCATGGGGACGAGTACTTTGCAGAGCTGGACTACATCGGTGAGGACCCCTACTAACCCCTTTGATCCTGAGATAGTGTAAAGCCCCCAGGGTTAATACCTGACATGCCCTCTCTTCAGTTACCAGTGGGTTAAGTCGTTGTTCCAAAGGTTCTCATGAGCAACAGGTGGATTAACTCCTAAAGGGAGGGGGCAGTGATGCAGTGGTTTGCATATGCCCCCAATAAAGTGCAATTCCTTTCTTTTTCGCATGTATTTTTGCACTTTCGCATGCATGTTTATTTTGCGAATCTTGGCTCTCTCGAAATTTTTTGAATTAGGATGCCTGCAAAAATGTCTGGTTTTATAGCAGTTGTTTGGACCCAAACACTAAAACAGTTACACCCATGAGTTTAAAATTTTGTTGTCCCTTGTGAATGGCAGACATTTTGCTATTGACAGTGTTTCTGATGCAGGTTGTGTGAGTAGGAATGCAATGATGCCAATGCATAATGCCAACATCTTACTGCAGGCTGTATGTCCATTTGTTTAAGATTGACATAGGATCTTCAGGTGACACGAAACATGGCCAAGATTATGAAAGACGTATGAATGCTGGAAAATGAATGCTGAATGTTGGAGGCTCCATGCTTCGTGGGAGTTCAGTTAGGATTGATTGATTGATTGATTGATTGATTGATTGATTGATTGATTGATTGATTGATTGATTGATTGATTGATTGATTGATTGATTGATTGATTGATTGATTGATTGATTGATTGATTGATTGATTGATTGGTTGGTTGGTTGGTTGGTTGGTTGGTTGGTTGGTTGGTTGGTTGGTTGGTTGGTTGGTTGATCAATTCATTGATTGATGGATGGATGGATGGGTGGATTGATTGATCAGTCAATTGATATGTACTAACAAGATTCTTGTACAGTTAATTTTCCTTTTTTCTTTCACCAGCCACATGTCATAAGAATTCTTCTCTCAAATTTATTGTGTCCTGACCTGTGTTACTTATATATGAATATATGTGACTTTTTTCCACATGTGACTCGGAGAGAAGACCGAGGTTGACAGAGATTTCACACAACTGTACATGAGCTTTTGTGAAAATAACATTTGATTCAACGTTCTCTTATCTGCAGAGGTGGTGGAAAAGTTGAAAGAGGGATATGAAAGCGACGTTGACCCCATCGAAGAGGACTTTTCTGACAAGAACTCCGACGATGATTCCCAAAATGATCAGTAAGTCAAGATTCTTCGAGTTAAAATTTTTCTTAGCCTGATTGTGCTATTGTTATGCTTTTTTTTTGGGGGGGGGAGGGTGTAAGGGAATGATTTAATGTGTTTCAAAGCAGGTGAATGAAAGAACTAAAGAAAGAGTGTCATTGTGGACGACTTGAACCTTTGACCTTTGTTACTCATCTGACAGAACTCAGAGTTCGTCAGACGGGGACTTCCAGACGACCCAATCAGGGATGTCCAGTGATGGGTCAGCCGACTACGTGGGGCCGATTTGGTCGTGTAGTGACTCCAGGAGCTCCTCGAACCAAGGGTGAGTCAGCTTCTCTCTTGCCCCTCACAAATCTTTGGTGATGTTTTGCATTTCCTGTCCTTTGTGCGTTGTGATTACGTCTTGTTCCCACTGTTGTGCAATCCAGTGATTCCGCCACTATTGTGCAATTATTGTAAAAGTGGAAATTTTTGCGGTGTTGAAATTTTCGCGCATTTCGCGCAATCAAAGACTAGCGTGAAAATAAAAGCACATGAATATTTCTGCTTGCCATATGTTTCAGTACTTGATGTCTTGATTCCGCGGAATTAAGAACGCGAAACTCTTCTTGCCCGGCCAAGCATGAAAAAATAAGTCGCGCGAAACTATCCACTTTTACAGTCATAGCTGATCGTGCAAGTTCTGTTTATTTGTTTCAAAATTTGTGCCGCAATTTAAGTCATGGTCTGAATCGTCAAAGAATTATGGTGATCGGATCAGATCTTATCGGATGTTATCATTTTTGTAGGTCATCCGTGGCAATCACATTGATCTTAAAAAAAAAAGTTTTAGACAGTTCCAAAATTGTCTGTGATCAACTTGATTGCCACAACTGACCTCAAGATGTGATGAGATCTGATGTGATCACCACGATTACTTTATGATTCAGTCCACGATTTCAGTAGTGGTGCAGATTGAGTTTGAGTTTAAGTTGATTTTATTTCACAACGGGTCACTCATTTCAGTCAATGGTTATTCTAAATTATAGTGTCCTCTTGTCTGTAAAGATGGGATGTTACTGCAACAGCAATTACCTTATTTTATGGCGATGTTTACTGTAAAACAAGGAATGTTAGCGTGCATTTTAATTCTGCGAATTTCACAAGTGCTATGATTCGCGAAATTAAAAGGCACGCGAAAGTTCTTGTCTACACTATATTCATTGAACGCCAGTGGCAATACGCGAAAATTTCATGCCACAAAAAAGGCTGCCGGCTCCAATTTGCGAAATTTTCATGCCGCGAATATATCGTGCTTTACTGTATGCTGCTTTATTGGGTCTTTTCCTGGGATATTCTTGTTATTGTTTTCTTTTTTTCATTTATTAGTGCTGGTTTAGTTGCAGGGAGATTTCAGATTCCACATTGCATGTTGCATGTCTATACAAACCCTTGTTGATTTGTTCACATTTTTATGCCTCCGCCACGAAGTGGTGCCAGAGGCATTATTTTTTAATTATTAAGATATTGTTGTTATTTTTATGGGCTGTGTGGATTGCATGCTGAGTTGCATTGTTCTCCAATTTGTGCAGATCAGGATTAGTCTAAAATATAGGGTTACATAGAGTTAGGGTAGAGATAATCTCACTAATCCTTTTGAATAAATGGATTTCGTGAAGGACTGTAGCAGCGTTCCACTGAGTGAGTTGTTCTATTCTCATTACAGTGCAGCATCTTGAGGGAATTACTTGAATACTGACGAATTTCCTGGCCACGTATGACTGAGGGCATGCAGGGATTGTTTTAAGTAAACTTTTCTCTAATCCAGTTGGTATGAATTGATAGCGTTTAGACCAAAAGTCAGATGTGTATAAATGGCATACTATATACTTTAGCAAGTCTCATTTTTGTATAAACAGGACTTCCAGACAATTTTTGTGGGTGGTTAAATTCATGATAGTGGAGGAGAGCAATAGATGGAGAAATGAGTGTGTGCACATTGCATTCAGGTTGGGAGCAGAGTTAACATTTTCACACATTGTTAAATTCGTGAAAAGGACATGACAGACAAAATTTGTGAAAACATAGACCCCGCAAAATATTGTGTATACAGTAGATGATTTGAGTCTACTCCCTAGAATATGCAAGTTTGGGTTTAATATGTACATGGCAATTGACACATTGTGTACAATAAGAGACATCCAATAATAAGCGCACTCTAGATATGTGTCAGAGGTATACCTATTTCACACTTGTTCTTAGTCTGGACTTAAAGTTAACCATGGTTTAGATTGAGACAACCTTAGAGTGGTTTGGCAATGGAAATTAGATCAAGGGAGTAATACATCATGACAGCAACAAATGTTACTTTGGGCTTTTTTTCTTCTTATTTGTGACCCGCTACAACAAAAGGATCCGAAAATCAGGGTAGGACAGTTTTCTGCCATTGGCATTATGGCACTATGACATTATTCCCTTGCTCTTCCACTTTAATTTCATATGCAACACGACTCATAAAAGTACTCGGTTGCGGAGATATCAATGATTTCATCGAGTTGTTTAGGAAATCAGCATTTCAAGAAAAACCACCTTCAAAGTTTTCCTTCTGACGCTGTCGTGATCAAGGGGAGGCAAGACAGTTTCCACCTTTTGACAATAGAAGGACGTATGCTTCTAGCAACTTCAGCGATGTTCATTCAAGCCGAGCCCCAGTGATCTACGCACGACCAATCAGTAATCTGGATGTCACGCACTGATCAATAAGATCACTCCCTTGTTGCTAGGGGCAGAGACTAGCTGCGGCACGAAATCCAAATCTTCGGACGTGTTTCTGTTCCGTTGAATGTCGGAAAATCATGGCCCAGAAAAATGCTAGTTTCTTTCCTTTCCTTTGATCATTTAGCTTCGAAATTTTGACAGATGATAGACGATACATTAGACTGCGTAATAATGCCGAAAACAGAAATCTGATCGTTTTCACCGATTTTAATGATCTGTGGAACTTGATTTTTCTCGGCTCAGCCATCAGCGACTTTAGGATCCTTTTGTTGTAGCTGGTCACATTTTTCTTAGCCAATTGCATTGCTCTCTTTCCACTTGGGTAAACTTTCCTTCAATTGAAGTGATGGTGTTGTCTCTATCTTTAAAGGGAATCATCAGCCGGTGGTGGGACGCGTCTCGTCTTGCGCAGACAGTCCGAGAACACTGAGCAGAGCCAGTGGTCAGTGAATAATTGATTTTTACTCGTCCGGTCAATCCCTCATTTGTCCGGTCAATCTCTCCCTCATTCCACGCAAAGTAGCACCTTTTGTTTGAAAAGCCCTCACAAATTTCTTCCTATGATTTCACTTGACCGAGAAAAGTGAATTGCTTGAGGCAAAATTGAGAACAAAAGTATCTATCCGTCTCTTATGGTGTAGCAAGGAGAAATGATACAATGTTGGTAGAAAAATTCTATCATTATAAATCTGTAGACATATTTTAGTTGCTGTCAGTAATGTTTGCGAAATGTCTACAACTTTTGTAAATCCTCATTCTCTCTTTAAGGGACCCTGATTAGTTCACTGCAGGTGTTTTCATTCTACACCTGCCAACAGCCTCTCAGAGTTCCATGTCTGATAGAAATGCTTTTGAATTGGAGACCACTCTCATAAAGCCTTTTGGTTTGCTGTTAGTTTAACAGCACATACTAACCTGTTCACATCATTCACGTGGCATGCTTATGATACTTTTATTTCTTTCATTCAAATCTTTTTCAGTCATTATTTTCATCATCCAATAGTTACAATCCGGAATTATTAATATTTCAATTTGCAGATGTAGGCCCTCTTTTTAGTTAAAATATTTCCTGCAGAAATACCATTTGTAGACTTGAAGTTGTGTTGTAACTACAAGTTCTACATTTCTGTGAGTGTGCGTACGTGAGCGCTAGACTACAGTTTTCTATGCTCAGCCAATTCTAGTTGTTGTTGTTTTTTTTAATTCAATGCCATTTGTCAAGTATCAGAATTCCACCACTGTGTGGTCTAAAGCTGTAACTCGTACGCTCTGATCTAAACAGGTCAGTTTCCTCTGCCAGCAGCGACACCAAGAAGGCTCCCGAACCGCCCCTCAGTGCCGGCAAGAAGCCGCTGGTGACGGCGGCAGGAGGAGACACCCGCGGGAGTGCCGAGAAGTCCGAGGCTGTCATCCTCAAATACGGCTACAACCCCAGCCCCTCCAAGGACTACTTGGATCCAAAGAAGGTTGCAGCTATCCGGCAGCGCAAGCAGGCCCAGCAAGAGGCCAGACTCAAGATGGCGGAGAAAGAAAGTTAGTGGAACTTTTTTGTTGGTGTTTTGTTGTTGTTATTTGTTATTCTTATCGTTGTTGATGTTCATTATGTGTTTTCCCCAAGAGACAAATTTATTTGCCAAACTACGGATGAGTGGAAGTGACATAAGTGGGATTCAAATATAGGTGAATTAGCGTGATACAAATCATAAGATTTGCATCGCTATCAAAATCTTGTGGTATTTGCCCGTATGGACACAAAAATCCCACTAATTATCGTGATCAGCATTGCGACGCAGATACCAAGACATCTTGGGCTTATTTCTGAATTATTATGATAATTCGACCTGCAGTGAGCATGTAAATGCTGGAGCAAATAATCTCAAGATATTATATCCCATCATTCATAGCGCACATCAGTGGGCGCACCACAACAACAGCGCACAAACCACACCACTGTGACGCACAGGAACCATAGGCCAAAGAGAAGCACACGCAGTGAAGCGCAGTGTGTGTTGGGCAGATGTCACACTTGCACAGATTTGTTGGCAAATTCTTGCGATGGGCAAGTAGTCGGATATTTCTGCCCATGTGATCGATTGCAAGAAGTCTCAAGATTTGAATTCTGATTGTTAGTGTTAATTTGACTTTGTGATGCGTTTGTGGTTGATGGTGAAATAAGTTGAACAGTATACAAATGACGCACAGGTCTGAGTGCGTCAGTCGGAATTGTGTGCATAAGGTAACTATGGAATGCTTAACCCACGAGGCGAAGCCGAGTGGGTTTAGGCTAAATTCCATAGTTACCGCATGCACACTATATTCCGACTGACGCACGAAAAGACATGTGCGTCATTTGATTTATAGAATGGGTAATTTTCTTGTCAAAAACCCAGTTTTCTATCGTGTTACCCGATGACAAAATTACTGGATGCATTTCCTTTTGGCTTTCCGTAAAGGGCATGCATACCCGTACTTACGGTTTTTACTGGATGCATGGCCAGCCATGCATAAGTTTTTACTGGATGCATGGCCAAGCCGAGTGCGCGAACGCTTGCTTTAGTGCGCGAACCTTTGTTACAAGTACGCGTACTCTTGCTAAGTGCGCGATAACATGTTTACCACTGTGACTCAGCGTGCGGCCAGTAAAAATGAACACATAGCTCTCGACCAATCAGATCGCAGGATTCTCGCTACCCATTCTATAATAGTATTTGATAGCTAATAGTCTTGCAATGTCCATTACAGTCACTTCAGCTATGACATATGCTAGGTCTACGGTTCATCGTGTGTGAGTCCTGAAAAGGACTGTTGGAATGAAAGAGGACGGACAGACGGAATGAAAGAGGACGTCGAGTCCTTCTCCTTGCCCCACACTCTTCTCTGGCTCACAGTCCTTTTTATTACTACACACACTCTAGAAAGAATACTCTCGCTCACTTTCTCGCTTCTTCCTCTTCTATCATCTCATTTCCTCTCTCATGCCGACAGTCCTTTTCAGGACTCACACATATGAACCCTAAACCGAGCATATGCTATGTACAACACCATGCAAACTTCTTCCTCCAAAGATCACTTCAGCTATGTATCTTCTTCTTTTTTTTTTAATCAGTGATTCTTGCATCAAATTGTTTTTTTTTTGTTATAATAGACCAGTTGCCCTTCATTAACAAATATTATAATTCTTATGACTCTTGTCTAGCATTCAGGAGGTCGTGGGTTTGAGTCCCTCTGAAGTGTGCATCCCCATGATTATATCCAACTGATGAGTATTTTTCTTTGTCTTGATGTTCTCTCCTGGATAGAGGGGAAAGGAGGAGGAGGATACGAGGATGATGACGATGACGACGACGATGACATCCAGATCATTTCAGTGGATCCGCCAAAGAACGCTGCAAATCCAGGGCAAGTGAAAATCGAGAAAACCGCCGCCGACAAAAAGCCTGTTGCTGAGGACATCAAAGAAGAACCATCGGCCTCGCAAGACGACGCCATCAGCAAGAGGACGTCGGAGCTCGCGATCTCGTACAAGGGAACCGCCGTGAAGGAAGAGAGCAAAGATGGAGTGAAGGTGGAAACAAAAGATGAGCCTAATTCTGAAGAGACTGATGACAAGAAACTGGTGAAACCAAGTGAGTATCCCTGCTTAGAATCGATGATGTTATCATCGCTCAGGAGTACAGTAATTTTTTTTTTTCTCAATAGTATTCTTTGGACCAGTGAAATCATTTTGTAATAATCAACAGTTCGTTGTATCAAGGTTCGAAACACTGTAAAGTGCAGAAAAACAAATAATAACAACTTTGGGAACAGGTAAAGTACTGGTACTGTGCTATACAAAGAATTTGTTTTGGTTCAAGTAAAAATGAGAAAGTACATTTAGTTTCTCATCTGGATTTTAGGAGAGAGGGAGTGCAGGAGGTCCTTAGTATTTGATGTCTAACTATCTTTATCTAAAGATGCATGAATTAGCATAAATGATAAAAGAAGGGCAAATAATAACTCTACAGTTTTGTAGATGACGTAGCAGGTAATGTGTGTGCCAATTTTTGTCGCGATTGCAAAGTTGACAGCTGATATCGGGGGGGGGGGGGGGGGGGGGGCTTTGGAGGCAAACGGTGATGTGCATGACCTAAGCTCGACAAAATTGTTGAGGACATGAGTTTTGGATGATTCTCTTATTCCTATGTCTTTGAAACGACATTGTCCGTCCAAGTGTATTCACCGGTTTAGAAGGAAAGTTGAATCTCGAACTTGAACTGACATAAGAGATTCCCATGGGGCAATTTTTTTTTTTGGTTTTTTGTTTTGTTTTTTACGCAGGAGTCATCACAGGACCGCGTGCCAGGAAATCCACCTGCTCCCGAAGGAAGAGACTGCGTTACCATGGCAGCCCTGGTGCAGCATCACAACCGGTGGATGAGGAGGAGGAGAAGAAAGAAGGTAATAATGTTAATCAATTTCACAATTACAGTACTATAAAAGCATGAATTTTCACACAAATCATTTTTTGTGCTCTTCTGGGTAAGATGATACTTGTGTGGTTTTAATTTCACAGACAGCCACAGAAGATGATGTCTTTGGCAGCACATATTGTATTGGAAGGGAACTGGTCCACGTAATGGCAACAAATTCATCCATGCTACAGGACTAGTGAATGTGAAGAAAACTACAGATATCATACCGTCAAAGTGGAGAGTTTTGCAGTGTGGAAATTTTTGCACAATTCTCGCAACCAAAAAGCAGTGCAAAATAGAGAACACACAAATTGTTTGCCATGTTATGTGTTCCACTGATAAATGTTTTTATTCCGTGGAATGAAAATTATGCAAAATTCCTCTTACCCAGGCCAAGCGCAAAAAATTACTTTCGCAAAAAGAAACAACTTTTACAGTAACAATTATACCCGTGCAATAGAACTTACCTTAAAGTGAAAGATATAAGATAATTTTGCACATAACAAGGAAAAGATTCACATGCTTTTATTGTCGTGCCACTTTCTCATCGTGCAAGATGCCCCCAAATTTTCACACCACACAAAATTTCCACTTTTGTAGTAATTGCTTCATAATAAGCATTATGTTGATAAAACAGGTGACATAGATTTCACACAGACAATATCTAGACAAGTGTCTGATAAATGTAACCGACACGGGTCCATTATTTTACTTGCCCACCAGAGAGTTTTACTTCCCGTGGGCAAGCAGGCAGCATCTTGTATTGATGTGATATGATGAAAATAACACTGGAGGAATCTTAATGACATTAAAAATGATACATTTATAAGAACACATTTTGAAATTAATGTCATATTGTCATCTTATTCACAGTGATTATCAAGGAGGTGTGGATTGTGATTTGGTGTTACTGAGAAAGAAAAATGAATAAACATTACGATAATTGTGTCTGTGAATATAATCTGTTTCTGCAAGAGAGGAGAAAAGAAATTTGCCCAAATCTTGATTGGCTTTTCTGGTTCTGATTGATGATAATGATGATGATGATGATAATAATAATAATAATAATAATAATAATAATAATAATAATAATAATAATAATAATAATAACAGTAATAATAATAATGATAATGATAATGATAATGATAATAATAATAATAATACTAATACTAATACTAATACTAATACTAATAATAGTGTATACTTCTATAGCGCAACAGTCTATCAAAAAGATGCTCATGGCGCTTTTAGTCTGAAGGTTAGGAAAAGAAAGAAAGAAAGAAGACAAAGAAAAAAAGGAATTATAATATGACATCTTCACTTTTTTTATTGTGTTTTCCCGAATCAAGTTTTTGCTTTATCCCTTTTTATTAGGCATTTTGCTGTATATTTCCTTCTTTTTTGTTTCCCCCAAGCATTTTACTCATTTCAAGCAACACTTGGCAGTATATCCAACCATTGCGTGGCAGTATCCGCACTTGTCGACTGAAAAAAAAAAAAGAGAAAAAATTGATGCTGTTAATACACTGTTATTTACAGCAAGCATTTTTGGACCTGACTTCTTACTTTGTTGTTACAAAATGCTGTTATATGTGACCCTGCACCACAAAACCAACAAAAAGTTGTCAGACATGGATTTTTAGTTACGAGCAGATCCTGAAAGAGCAGACTCTAAGCTTTTAAATGATGTATAACTCGATTCAAATGGACTCCCCTAACCTACATGTACCTAAATACTGGAAAGATAGCACACACTCTGGAAAAGTGTGAACTGAGAAAGCAGGCTCTGAAGTACAGAGTCTATTCAAGTGTTTATAATCTCTACCAAGCCGTGCTAGCTGTGTGAAGAAAGGGACAAAACACAGGATGTAAACCACTGGAGCAACAACAATGAAGAGACTATCAGATTAAGCTGAAATTGGGCGTAGTCTATTAGCAAAAAACTCAACATTGACTTGATTGATCCATTTCACCTTTTTTGAGTCCTCACATAAAATCAAGGGCCCCGACTTTTTGTTTGTTTTGTGATGCACGGTCACATATATGGTGTTCATTATAAAAGGGATTTACTCTGTATTTGTGTTGTTCAAATTTTCAGCGAAAGTGGATCTGCCGGCGAACACTCGCAGCCTGTTTGGAGAGAAGCACTGCTACGTCATGGACGCAAAGAACATGGGAAACTTGGGAAGATATCTGAATGTGAGTGCTGTGGAAAGTTCTTCCTACTTGTGAGATCTAGAATATTTGTGGTTCTAAAGAACATTCAAATCTTTCCTTTCAAGAAAAGGTAGCAATGTCATATACTAAATAAAGTGCAGTCGCGTTTTCATGGGTCGGAAAAAATTCTTATGAGATATGACAATCTGTCCAGGCTTTAACCCAAATGTTTATTTTTAGCAAAGTCCAAAACAAACAATTTTTTTCTGAAATATATGCCAATCCCCATAAGACTGACTGTCACTTAAGTTTCATTGGTCTTGATTGTGCTGTGCTTTTTGTTTTGAATGACACACACATGATATGTGATAAGGCAGGGCTCGACTCTAATGGTGGCCAGGTGGCCCAGGGCCACCAAAAATGAAAGTCGGGCCACCAAATTTCAAAAAAGGGCAAAATTGGTGGCCCACCTCGGGCCACCAAAATTGTTTGAAAAGTATGTCAATAAATTCATAACTTTTTGCGCCAGAAATTAGCAGTTAAATTTGTTTAAAGGATGGATGAAAAGGACTGAATGAGTGCCTGAGAGTGAGTGTTGCAAGTTTGTTGAAGTTTATTTATGAGTAGATATGTCCAACTTCTAATTCTTACTATCATAAACTTAAATATTTGACTCATAAAAAAAGAAGGACTTTTAATGTTTTTTATTGTTCTTTTTTGGGGGGGACACCAAATTTTTCTCTTGGGCTACTAAAAATTTGAAATTTAGGATTTTGGTGGCCCCATCGGGCCACCAAACAAAAAAGTTAGTGTTGAGCCATGGATAAGGCTTCTTTTCTTTTCCCCCCACAGCATAGCTGCAGGCCAAACCTGTTTGTTCAGAACGTCTTCGTGGATTCTCATGACCTGCGGTTCCCTTGGGTAGCATTTTTCGCTGCTGAGTAAGTCTGATTCTCTGTTTTTATGTTCTCTGTCGCGCTGAAGTTATGGAAATAAACAATTCCAATTATGCATTCATGACCTTATCTTTGTTATTCCTGTGTGCACGTAGAATTTGAATATCACCCAAGTCAATGTCTTTTCCTTGGTCCTGTCAAGATCGACTAACAGGGAGTCCACTGTTTAACCACAAAAAAAAAAAAAAAATACTGGGGAGGGGGCTTTTTGGGCCCCCCCTTGACATTTTTCACGATAAATCTGTAATGTAAAAATCTCGCGCCGCAACGTTTCATGACTTTTTTCTTTGAAGTCTTGCACAACTTTTGAGACTAAATTCGCAACACCCGAGCACGTGGTTCTGAAGTTATGTAATATTTTGTAAGTGCATGTCAGACCCGAAATTGCTTGATCCAGGAATTTTCATGGATTCTTGAAGTATTTTTCATCTTTTGGCATGCAGTATATGGTCAACGAACTTGGGGTTCAAGCTGTGCATATTGGAAGTTTACATACTAGCACTAACGCGCATGCTCTGCTCGGGCAAGGCGCCATTCAATGACGTAAACAAAAGGCTTCTATTTTGGGAAATTGCGTGTGTGTAAGAGTGGAAATGAGATGCTGGCATAACAGAGGTCTGTGCTCTCTGAGTGCTTTTCTAGTTATAGTTGTTTTCATTTTATAAACAGGAGTGCTCTGTTGTAGAGTTGTATTGCTCTTACCATTTTTGTGATTATTTTACATCTTCATCTTCATCAGCTACATCCGAGCTGGAGTGGAGCTGAACTGGGATTACAACTACGAGGTGGGATGTGTTCCCGGGAGAGAGATTAAGTGCTTCTGCGGTGCCACAAACTGCCGGGGCCGGTTACTATGATATCAGCATCCTCCCAAGAGCGACGTTGTCATCATATTTTTCTACATCATTTTGACCCCTTGACGCTATACAGTATTTTTTTTTTTTTTCAATGTGAAGATTTGTTTTGAATCCATGGACTGGAAAAATTGATGTACATATTTCGCAACAAGACCGAACATGAGAATTCATTTCTCTCTGTTGTGTGTGTGTGTGTGTGTGTGTGTGTGTGTGTATATGTGTGTGATTTGCTGACAGCTCAAAGTCAAGTGGCATTCACAGACTTTTCTGAATTTGTCTCATTTCATATCAGTAGGCATTCCCTGTAAGGAAAAGTAAGAGAAGTCTTTAAAAGAACAGATTTTACAGGTCTCCGTCCGTCCAAAAATAATTTCTGAAACTACTCAACGAAAAAAAAAAAAGTTTTGTTATTTTCAAATGTGTTTTCCAAAGACTCCTGCAGTAGGTACCTTCTCCAGTATTTTTGTTTGTTTGGTTGTTTTTTTTCAGGGGGGTGATACTTGGACTTTAATTAAAGAAAGTTATGTTCAGTGCACTAATTCATTGTGATTATAGTAGCATAGTTACATTGAATGTTGGGGTGGGGGGACATAAGGGTCTTACAAAAATGACAGTTGTAAATTATCAACTAAAACCAAGATTTTGATTATCCTGTGTATACACACACGCACACATGCACACACACAAAAAGGAGTAGTGGCAAAATAAAACAGTACCCCCTCTTCTGAAGCCCACTTACACTACACGATATGACTGGTCGCACAACTAGAGATACGAGCCGGGTCATGTGACCAGTCGCAGTCGCATGACTTGAGACCGCACACCATACGATCAGACTACACTGCTAGGCTTACGACCGTCCTGGCTTCGGTACATTTATACTGTAGCCTGACTGGCTGAAAGCCCATGACTGGTTGTGAGAATGTGAACTGCCCAATTTGTACTAGAAGCATTGCAACCCAGTCGCACTACTGTAAACTGGCAGGGCAGGTGACGTCACACATCCGGTCTTAAGGTTGTACAAGTGGTAAATTGTGGCAAAGTCGTGTAGTGTGCAGTAGACTTTACTTGCCAAAGTGGCTGCTACCGATTTCTCTATTTGATGAAAACATTAAACATTGAAATATAGACTTTAGTGTTTTTCTGTGTATGATTGTAGTGGAATTTTCATTGTTGAGTTCACTGTACTTGGCAAAAGTCAGCTTGGGTGCCTAGGGGCATTGCACTTTGCGATTCTTGTCGTTCCTCAGGAACAGTTAGCCAATAGGATCGGATAATCTTGAAGATGGTTGCTTCGATTGAGGTCAGTATGAGTAATATCTAAGTAACCATTGATTTTTGTGCTTTGCCCAGAGCGACATCACAAGGTTTATTGCTACTTTGTCTACTATCAGATGGTCTACTTCCCAGTTCGTCTAACACCACTCGGCTAAACTCTTTTGGTCTACTATCAATTTCGTCTAATGCCCGATTGGTCTAATCCCTACTTGGTCTAATGCCCAGTTTGGCTAATTATCGTTTTGTCTAATGACCAGATGGTCTAATTGTAATCTTGTCTCCTTGGATTTTTCCCACTTTGTCTAATAATGTGAGTATTAGACGAAGTGGGCATAGCCCATCTGGAAGTAGACCGACTGGAAATGATTCTAAGTAGCTATTGGACTAAATGGTCAATAGACAAACTGGTTGAAGACCAAATGGGATTAGACCATGTGGGTTGAAACAAAATGGCTATTAGACGAAGTGGGAGTAGACCAAATGATAGATCACCCATTCCAACACATGCTGGCTATACTTATCAAACATTATTCATGTCTACATGTAACTGACCTACCTCCAGTTAAAAGTGTGGTGCATAATTAAACATGTTGGTAATTGGCTGTCTTTGCATTTTGAATCAGACCGAAGTAAAAAATGGCTGCCTCAGAGCAAGTCACAATCCTGGATGGTGCTGGGCTATAAGCCTTACTTAAAGGGCAAGTTCATATTCACAGACATTTTGGTTGAGTGAATGCAGCTTTATGTAGAAGAACACAGTAATGAATGTTTGAGGAAAATCAGACAATCTTTTCAAAAGTTATGAATTTTTAAAGTTTCTGCTCACTCACAGCTGGATCAGAAGACTACTATAGCTTGTGATGTCACTTGTATACAACGATATAAGGAAAGTATAAAGAAAATTCAACATATTTTCACTTTTCTTGCAAAAACAAAAGAACACTCGACTTCTTTCTTTCAGAAGGCAGGGGGAATAATATCACCCTTTAACATACATCAGTAACAAGTCGAAGAAATGTGCACTTATTCAAAAAGTAAAGTTTTGTGAAATTCTCTTTTTATTTTCCTTATATTGTTGTATGCATGTGGCATCATACACTCTAGTAGTCTTCTCATCCAGCAGTGACTGCGCAGATACTTTAAAAATTCATAACTTTTGAACAGATTGTCAGATTTCCCCAAAACTCTTCTCACTGATGTGTTCTACTAATATTGTTGCATTCACTCAATCCTCATGTATATGAAGGTGGACTTGTCCTTTACCTCTGTCTGTGCCATGGTGGAAACCTCATGTGTGCCACATTATTCTGAGACATCAATGTAGTTATGCTTTGAGAAAACATTTTGTTTTTTAAATCTATGCACCTTCTACAGATTTTCGTTAAGCTTGACATATAGTGAGCACAGTTGTAGAGAAAATGCCTAGCTTTGCGCTGATGTAAATTGTATGACAAATCTATGATTGTATTTCTTTCAGATGACCAATAACAGCAAAATACTGTAAAGGCACGACTGTTACACAGAACACTGTGACAAAACAATGACAGAAACTTCGAATTTACACCCAAATCCAGTAGGATTTTGTGCACAGCAGGGTGCTACCTAACTTTATTTTACCACTTTCCCAGTTGAGCAAGCAGATTTTCAAATTTGTTGCAAAACACTTGCCCAAACATTAATTTTACTTGCCCGGAAAAAAGTCCAAAATATAACGTAATAATATAGAAAATCATGTGTTAGTCCAGGTCTTTTTGCATAAACAACACACATTGATTTGCATTCATAAACACAAAAAATAAGAAACTTGTTCCAATCGAATGTTGCCATTGCATGGCATTGGGGCTTCTTCACATAAGTGTTGGAAAGTTGCTGAAATGAAGTGTTTTGCATCACTAAAAAGCCATTATCTATGGGCATTTGTATGGTTGACATTATGGGTTCGTTGGGGGGGGGGGGGGGGGGGGGGGGGGCAATATGTGAATAAACGGTGACTTTAAAAACTTTTTGCTTGCCCAGTTCGGACAGGCACTATTATTGTTGAAAGCCACTTAAGAGCGTGTGCTTTCTTTTCAATAATTAGATAGTGTAGGAGAGTCCATTTCAATTGGGCTATACATTATTTTAAAGCTGAGAGTCTGCTTATTCAGAATCTGCCCTTACTAAAGATCCAAGTCTGACGACTTTGTGTTGGTTTTGTGATGCTGGGTCACAAATATTTCTTTGTTTTTGACCCCGATATAGCAAGAATCCTGATAAAAGAATAGTGATCACTTATATATACGAGGATTTGGGCCTCGGGCATCACTGCATTTGAATGAAAAATTGGAAATTTAAACATTTTATGTACTAACTATTAAAATTGTAAGTTTAGAGGGAATGACATGCTCACTTTGCCATTTGCATATTCATATTGACTGCACAAGAAGTGTTTACCCCCCCCCCCCCGAAAAAAATGTTACTTCAAAATGTCATAACTTCCTTATTTTTAATCCGATTTCGATCAAAATCATACTGTTGAACCCGTAATAATTTACTCTTTCTTGTCAGACTAACTTATATTTGGGCTGGATTTCCCCTTTAATACTTCATTGTTTTTGTGCGCTGATGTATAGTGAGAAAAATTATTTAACAACTCGTGTGTCATGGTTTTTAAGTCCTCAATTTAACAAGGTTCTGCTGTTTAAAGAGGTTGGACGTGACAAATCTTGTAACAAGGGGGTTTTCTAGATCCATGCTCTTTATATTTGTTGTTGTAGTTTTGTTTTGTTTTGTTTTTGTTTTGTTTTTTGCCCTGAACCCTGATATATTGAGAAAACTGATATGAAGCCTACAGGATGGGCTGTCATATTGTGGCGGGTGTGGGAAAAATGGGCTGAAATGTGTAAAATAAATGAATATGGAAATACTGACTGTCTAAAAGGATCGTGAAGATAACTTTATTTGTGTTAATTTATGTCTGATGAATTCAGGGATTTGTGTATGTGAGTGTGTGTGTGTGTCTGTATGCTTTTATCTTGGCAAAAACTAAAGTAGGTTCACTCCCCTGGATCTGTCACCGACAACCACCCTCATAACTTAAAAGGATCGTATAGTTTTGGTTGAGATTTAACTTCAAGTTTCTAACATTTTGTGGTGAGATAATGAGAAATCTGTTATGAAATATGAAAGAGCGTGTAAGTTCATTTGATAAAAATTGGTTTTGAAATGGCTCAGCGAGATATCCAAAACAGAGCGACTATAGTAAGTGTGGGACCCTCACTTTATTATGATCGCTTTGTTTTACTTTTTGTTTTTGGATGTTCCAGTCATTCCAAACCGGATTTTCATCAAATAAAGTTTTAATTCCTCTGAAAATGGTATGCTCTGTACTATTTCATAAGTCATCCCTTTAATGTTACCATATAAGAATTCACCCTTACCGACTCGTTTCCCCAATCGCGACAACTCCTTGTTTGTCCTGACGTTTTGGCTTTGAACACTGTGGAAAAATGACAGCGAGATATACGACACAATGAACAATAAATACATAATTTGTCACTATCTTACAAATATGTCTTTGGGATTGTACTAGTGATTAATTTTTGCTGTCAAGAAATGGCAAGTTCAACATCACAAATCACCAATTGTGGCATTGAAGAGGGACACCATTTTTTTGTGTATTGATAGACATCTACCTATGTTTTCATTGGTTACCAAAAAATGTTGTGACCAAAATGTTTGAAAGCTGCTTTGTGCATTCAAAAATAGTAATAAATGCCCCAAAATCATTGTAAAAAGACCTGTGCAGATTTCAGCACATTTGAAATTGTGATACAGGTGTGTAAATCATATTGAGTGCCAAGACACAAATAGGGGATGGCTAGTAACTAATCAGTGGGAATGCTGGAGGATGATTGTTCCAATCCTTGTGGAATTCATTTAAGAGTACTTATGAAGAGTTTGTTCGCAAAAACCGATAAGTCCATATTTGCCAAATGGAAATATTTGCGATTAAAGGTCAAGAAAAATAAAGAGAATAGTAAAACAATTTTGGCTTCTTTTGACCATAACTTCAAAAATATACCCTTATATGTGGTGACCAATATATCATTTAAAAGGTATTATTTTGTACTTTATGACAGAGATTGTACTTCAAAATCTTCAAAAATGGACTTATCGGTTTTTGCAAACTAACTCTTCATATCTTTTGTTGTGTGAAAATTATTTGCTTCAGAATGGTCTCATGTTCAAGCAGTAATAAACATGCAGTTCAATGTTTGCAGGTTAGCATGCCTGACAGTGGCTTGTTGTTAAACTGCACATAATTTGAATATGAGATCGTTCTGAAGCAAATAATTTTCACACAACGATAGACTTATAATGTACTCTTAAATGAATCGCCTCCCTGAATGAATATCACAAGAATTAACAATCATCCCCAGCATTCCCACTGACTCCCACTGATCAGTTACTAGCTGTAATAGTAACAAAAGGGTATACAAAATGTACCTCGAAAAGCTTTTCTTTTATTGGTAATAACCTTGAAAATGCAGCTGAAAAAAAGCTCAATCAATTATCCATATCTGAGTTGTTACTGAGACGGAGTTTACCTGGATCTCTCTGGAATAAAAGTCGGTATACCGATTTTTACTTTAGATCTGAAAATACAAATGTACTCCAAAACAGCTTATCTCTCGGCAATTCGCGTCAGCCCGGTAAATTTCTGGGTAGCCTCTTTCGATATATTGCAAGCAAATATGCAATACTGCATGACGGGTTCTCAAACCCTTACCAAAACTATGTTTTCACTTTTGAAGAGTGCAGCGTGTACACTAAACACACACGGCATCTACACGGATCAACACTGATCAACACAGCATCTACACGGATAAACATGGCAGCTACACAGCAGCCACACGGATCCATCCCCGCTTGCTCGTGTAACACGACAGTCCCCTGATGATGCCAGACGTTTTTGACCTCCAAAAGTTACCGTGTTGGCCTCCCGTATGTCCAAGAATACCCAAAGCATCAACACAAGATCTCTTCCCGGATCACCGTAGATCAGATCCCGGGCGATCTGGCATACACTGGAGCATTTGAATATTTTAACATAAACAGAACCAATAACTTTACATGTATAATGCCAAATGAGATCCGAATAGGATTTGTGTGTGTGTGTGTGTGTGTGTGTGTGTGTGTGTGTGTGTGTGTGAATCGTGACTTTGAAATGCCTGCTAATAGAAAGTAACATTGCATTTTTTGTAAAATGAAAATTTACCTCAATCTTGCTTGAACGAGTAGTGGAAACCCGTCCGTCCTCTTTGATGACGGCAGTTATCTCAACTGTCACTTTGTTTCGAGAGGTGAGGTCCTTGCCTACCGCAGCAGCTTCCCCCAGAGTATGACATCCAATATGGATCCATCACTTTCTATTTTCATCTATTTTCTTTTATACTTTGCTGTCTGTGCAAGGTCCCCTGCCTATAAAGAAAGCAGGGGAAACGAAATGTCAAAACCGAAGATTATAATATCATTACTCTAACCAAACGATAAGTACTCTCAGTTCAAAAGTTGTATTTAGATATAAGTTGACAACTTATGGTGGGTTTTTTTTTTTCATACAAACATACAAAACAAAACCAAATTAACGCCATTTGGATGTAAAGCATCTAACGTCATTCATTGGCAGATGTAAAAATGAAGCAAATGTCCCAAGAAACATACAAAAAATATATATATATCTCTTATAGCTAGACGGTGGCAACTATTAACCCTCTGTACAAAAATTGAACTTCGCACAGGAACCAATGATGTGTATGTGAGTGTGTGCTGACAATGGCCCTGAACAATGCCTGAACCACCTGTTGACTAGGCGTCAGTCTGGGGCTTCCTGGCACATGAATGCTTAATCAATAATTCATGTGGATTGCCCTGGGCACTGCTAGTCTGAATTCATGCACGGTATAAAAGTGCTTGCAAACAATACATTTCATTCCAGCTGGCAATCATTGTCAAATGTTGCTTCTGACATATCACTAAATTTGGGATATGAATAGCATGAATGATCTAAAGTTTCTCATTTTAATACAACTGTCTACTAATTAAATAGTCTGACAAATTTTTCGCTTTTTCGATAAAAAGAGATCATTGTTGGTAAAAAGTTCAGCAGCATTTATCATTGGGGCGATTTGTTTCAGAGTAGATTTATTTAAGGCTCCATATACACAAGTGTATACTCTAATTGATTTTCTTTACTTCCTGTCACCACTGACGCGACTCAACGACAGTATCGACAGGCGTTTGACTTTACACAGATACTGCCAGAGGCTGAATAAAGACTACCTGTGATAGTGGAATTTCTCATGAATGAATAATGAGCATTCAAACCCTGGCCATTGTTCAGGACCATTGTCAGGGTGTTAACCACACACTCCAATACACACCCATTGACCCCTGTGCAAAGTGAAATTTTGTACAGAGGGTTGAAAATAGAGCAAAATCTGGAACCTAACTGTGAAATTAATCATGGATTTCATGAAACTCATTTATGCTTTCATATTTAAACCACCTTCAACCAAATTGTACACTATTCAGCTATCACTCATATCAATGACAGCGTTATTTGATATATAGTTTTTGAATTATTAAGAATTAAAAGTGGGAAATGTTTTTTGAAACACCTAGTATCTAAACGTCATGTATTCATACATGGTCAACCTACATGTTTACGATCTCAAAAGTAGGCACCGTTGTTTCAAGCTCAGCAAAACTATTACTAAAAAAAAAAAAATAGATAGAAATTTATCTCTGAACTGTCAAATTTCTCTAATTACTATCATGGGTCATTTTATGTAAAACAATTGTTGACTGCAATTCGTTAATCGGACGTGAACTCCCGTTCACCGAGCAAGATACACTGTACATTCGTTTCCCACATCAGGTACTGTACTATGCACACCTGACATGTATTGTAGGCCTATGCATTATTGTAATGGATGACTGATAAACGGTACAGAATATTTAGATATGATGTTTACCTCGACGAGTTTTCATGATTGTTAAATACCGCACACGTAACTTGTCCAAAGTGACGTGAGCACATAGCCCTTTGGCGCTGTAAATTGGAATTATGTTTACGTGTCGGCTTTTCTTTTTTCTTTTGACGCGATTATGTTGTAGGGTCCCTACCCATATTAAAGGGACATTTTAGACGATTTTCATCATTTCCCATCATGTAATACATAGATCGACAACTCCATGTATAGATTTGTGGAATTTAGTGTGGTTCTTGAGCAGAGAAACGATACTTTGAAAAACCTTAGGCTTAAACAACAAATTACACTGAACAAGGATGATGACATAGGAGGTTCACATAATATTTCGGAAATGTAGCAGTGTAATTCCATTACAATACCGCTTGCTTGCGAGTTCACCTGTGTATAATCGTTGCATGCCTTATTCTATTGCACTGCTTTCTCGAGCCCCAACTCATGCATTCTTATGGTGACTCTGCCATGTCATCATCCTTGTTCATTGCAATTTGCTCTAAATGTTGAAAATATTCTTATTCTTCATCACAATTATCACAAATGCCCGAACTTTGTCCTTAGTATAACTAATCTATAGCTGCTCAATAGGCGTTTTCACATCAGCCCGATGTTTCGAAATAGCGCGCTATTTTCTGACTTGGGAAATTAAAATAATGTGAAAACGCCTATTGTAAAAATCTGAAAATCATCCGGAGGTCTCCTTTAAAGGGATCGTATAGTTTTGGCTGACACATAATTTCAGGTTTCTAACATTTTTGGTGAGATGAACAGAAACCTCATATGAAAGATGAACGAACAAAAACTACGCCATTTTCGAACGATATTTTGCCGGTAGAAAACTGCACAAAATAATGGTTTGATAGTGTATTAAAAAAAATGTACTCACTTCCGTGATGTCTCCACACATACTTAATCGTCTTTTGAGGGGAGCTCCTCTTGCCTCGGCGACTGAAACCAGGGGCGGATCCAGGAATTCTGTAAGGGGGGGGGGGGGGGGGCGTAACTAATTATTTTTGGTACCCTTTCCGGGTTTCATTTCATTTTTTTCTTTTTATTTCTTTTGTTTTTAACGAAAAATAAAAGGGGGGCGTGCGCTGGTTGCGCCCCCTCTGGTCGTCTATCAGCTCATTCTCTACATCAAAGATGCTCACTTTGGTGAAGATCTACAAAACGCAGTAAAAATCAATGTTTGGTAATGCAACTGACCCACACATAATATGCATCAAATGTAATACAGTAATCGGAACTTTTTTTTTTTCAATCATTGCGACATTGTAATGTTATGCCTTTAAATCATGCATCTTGCACAGTCTGTACTTACTAGTAGGCCTTATACTGACATGAAACATTAATTGCTAACTTACCTTACTTTTTCCTGTCAGTCGTATTGTGTCCAGACTCTCTTGAAGATTGGTAATGATGAGTCTCTGTCCTGATTCACTTTCCAGCAGACTCCTCGCCTGATCTGACCCATAGTTATTAACGTAACACTGAGGGTACTCTTTTCCCCTTTCCATCCCCTAACCATGTATAACGTTCCCACCACAAATTTGCTAACATTTCCTCGCCTGGTCCTCTCTTCGAATTTCTGCACAATGTACACTTTTCGTGGACTTGCCATGTTGAAAATCTCATATTACGTGCACTGTTTCCACTATTTATAGACATTGAACTTGAGAGGAACCGCCTTCTCCAATGATTAACATAATGTCAAGATGTCTTTCACGCTCACGCCTTTTTCAAAATTATGCGTGATCGAAAACAATAACAGCAAAGCAAACGAAAACAAAGAATATAAAGGGTACATTCTGGACATGCTCTAGTTGAACCAAGGAGGTTTGAGAAAATGGAGTAACAATTACAGTCTCATTCCCTTTGATCCATGCTCCATGCCGCCACTCAGAAATATTTGAAGCATGTGCTAAACTGGAGCTGCCTCACAGATAGAATAGGAAGACAATTGATTCATGTGGCATTGCATCATGACTCGTCACTCTCAAAGGAAGATGTCTTTATGACAGTAATTGCGCAGCTTTTCGCCGTCCCTTCTTAGAAAACAAGCGGCACATTAATAGTACAGGCACGGGGATGTGCGAATAAAAATTGTACAAAAGTTGATGAAATGAAAATCAAAATAACTCGTTTTTTAAATGACTTTACACTAATCTAACATAATATAAAGCACTATACCAAATCAGTTTGATTTGTCGCAAGCGATTGGAAAGATGATAAAATCGGCTTTGTAGTGAGAGTACAGTTTCAAACATTTTCACGACATACAGCTTAGGTTTTCTTTTTTGCACATAATCTAGAACGGGATTTACTTTTGTTTCATGTGGTTTATTAAGAGAACATTCATTCTATTTGACAAATAAACAAACAGAATATAGACAATATAATGTTAGAGTCTAAAATGAATCTTCAGATTGCTCAAAAAAGACGGTGGCATGAAACCCTGATCATCAAAGGCACAAATGCACCTGTGGAATTCTTTTGTGCATCAATAGAAAAATGGCAGCTGTTTGAATAATTACAGCCAGTTGGAACTCCATCTCTTAAACCTCCTTGTTTGAACTTGCACTTGTTCTTTACTTCGCCTTTTTGAAAACAATGTTATTCAAATCACAGTGAGAGAATGCAAGTACATACCATGCAATGCAGATGTATCCTGGGGCCTGTTTCATGACAAGTTGTCATAGATGTGACAAGGTACTGCAATCCTTGCATTTGATCAAGGAGGTTGAAGAGATGGAGTAACAACAGAGTTATTCCCTTTTAGTCCATGGGCCAAGACCCGAAAAATGGGTTAATATTGGTACCACCTGAGGTGGCAAAACCTTTTGGTGTCATTTTGTTTGTCGGACATAGATATGCTTATCAAGCTATGATAGCATTTCCAAATGAGTAGCTTAGTCATAATAAATGAATTTTTAACCAATTTGGTCTCGTTTTTATATCCCTATACTTTTGAATCAAAACTAACCGCTATACAAAGAAGAGCACTGTCTTCTGTATGTCCACAGGTGTTCTGTTGTAAACGCGGTGCGCTTAGTCTTTATCCAGAACAATGTACCGTTATCATATCTAAAGTTCCTAATAAAAGGGATTATCTGTACTGTTTTTATACTACCCTCTCAACAAATACATCAGTTTTAAACAAAAATCCCTCTGTCCATTTACAACATTGTTTATCATAATGCATTGTAGTGTACCGGTACATTGTTTTTGCATTATCTTTCATTGTTGGATGGAAATAAACCGACGACAGGGGGGGTGGTATTAGCGTTTTCACCGTCGCGTTTGCACCGGAAAATGACAAATAATTGGAAAATACGGTAAAATTCACTAGGAATTGCTTGTTTGTTGTTGTTGTTTTTAGAGAAAGGGATATACGCTATATTATAAGCTTTGGATATTCCCTTCGCCGTCTTGAATATTAGACTAAGCGCTGTGGACATCATAACCTTTGGATATTCGCTTCGCTGCCTTGAATAAAGACTGAGTGCACCGCGTTTACAACAGAACACCTGTGAACATAGAAGACAGTGCTCTTCTTTGTATAGCGGTTAGTTTCGATTCAGAAGTATAGGAATATATCAACAAGACCAAATTGGTTCAAAATTCATTTATTATGACTAAGCTACTCATTTGGAAATGCTATCATAGCTTGATTAGCATATCTATGCCAGACAAACAAAATGACAGCAAAAAGGTTTTGCCACCTCAGGTGGTACCAACATCTGGCCTGGCCCATGGACTATTTGATCTATGTTCGAATACGCCGTCGCTCAAAAAAAAAAAAAAAAAAAAAATTGAAGCATGTGCCAAACAGGATCTGCTGCGCCGATACGAAGACAATTGACTCGTGTCTCATTGCATAATCGCCAGCCACTTTCAAAGGAAGATATGTCTTTGTGATTGCAATTACTTTTCGCTATCCCTTCTTATAAAAGCTAGGTGGTACCAGGGAGGTGTTAGAAAAGGAGAGACAACTCTTCGTAATTCATGCAAACACATGTTTTGGTTCAAAGCGTTACAATGGGATGTCTAGCATTCCACTATACGCCAGCTTTGAAGTCATGCTCTGCACCGCTCTAGTTGCAAGGCGAAGTTCGGAGACGGAGAACGCATTTCACCTTTCTTTGAATTACAAGCCTTATTTCCCCCGTAAAATTTTAAATGAAATATTCGAATTGATTAAGAGTAGTTTAGGAAAGAATTCAATATTATAAACATGTACTTCTAGTTTCTTCGTAATGTGCAAATTGAAATGAAATGAAAATTAGGCCATCTTAAAAACCTAATCTTTTTCTATAATGCGCACATTTCCGCATGTTAGTTTTCTATCCTTTAATCTGGGATATTTTGATCTTTTAAATAAAGTACGCCGCTAAAGCGCGAACCATCGTGCAATGCTTTTAGACTATTTGCTGTTAAAATTGTCAGTTTTACACTGCATTTTGATTCGCTGCTGCAATTCAAGGTACACAAATTCATTGTCGCCATCACATTGAAAGAGAGAGCGAGCGAAATGCAGTAGGGGCAAGTATTTCTAGATGTGAGAGCGCTAGTCCCGATTATTGATGCTCTCTTTTGTCAAAGCACCTGATTTCCACCTGTATGTGGATAGTTAAGCGCATAACTTCTCGGCGGTGCCGCGCATGCCTTCAAAGGAGAGCAGGAGTTGTCTCTCCTTTTCTAACACCTCCCTGGTGGTACAGACACGAGGATGAGCGAACAGAAATTGAGGAAAAATGCTGAAATGAAGATGAAAATTACTCGACTGGGCATACGCGGGCACTAATCTGATTATCTATCAATAAAGAATTATACTTGAAGATTATTACATGTTAGTTTCGTTTGGGTGGGTAAATAAAATAAAAATAATAAAGAAATGATAAAACCATGCAGCTTTCCAGGATATGGTACAGTTATAAACATTTTCACATAAATCAGCTCTGATTTACACTTTTGCGCAAATTTCTGAACGGAATTGACTTTTGTTTTACATGCTTTATTATTAAGTGAGATTCCATTTCATTTAATGAATAAATAAGCAAAATATGTCCAACATTAGGATAACGTTCAAAATGAATCTTCAGGGGGGCATTTCATCAACGAGTTCGTCGGAGTTTTCACCGACAAATTTGCTATCAGCCAATCAGACGCAAGGATTTCATTAGCTTTTAACAGTTGTCAGTGTAAATCCTTGCGTCTGATTGGATGATGGCAAATATGTCGGTGAAAACCTCCGACGAACTCGTTGATGAAACGCCCCCCAGATTGCTCATCAAGACGGCGGCTTGGAACGTCGATCATCAAAGGCATAAGTGCACCTGTGGAACTCTTTTGTACATCAACAGAAATCTGACAACTGTTTGAATAATTGCAGTCAGTTGGAACTCACTGTATAAAACCTCCTCGATCTGATTGGCTGAGAGTAAATTTGTCATAGAAATGTGGCAGCTGTCACTGATGATAAGTTTTATGAAACAGGCCCATGACTTTCATCTATTTAAAGTAGCATAACCACCACGTTGGTATCAAAATAATAATACAGGGGAAACTCGGTATAACGAACACTGCTATAACGAGATATCGGTTATTACGAGGAACTTTTCCCGGTCCCAAATTTACTTCCACACAAGTCTATGTAAAATGCTACTCTTATAGCGAGATCGGCTATAACGAAATAACTGCTATAACGAGATAAATTTTGTGACTTCCAAACAAAGAAAAACATAGCCAATCGAACCTGTTATAGCAAGGTAAAGCAAAATGTCCTCGGGTAAAGCTTTACTTCGCCTTTGCTATCACCTTCCGAGATTGTAAAGCTCGATGCGCCAAAAACTGTCTTGTACACACATATTTCCTTCAGTGCACTCCAGCTAGCACCGCATGTTGTACGTGTATGTGTGTGTGTGCGCGCACACTGATACATGCAGAAAATGTGGTGGGACGGCCATTGATCTATACATGATATCATCATGACGTTCAGCAGGTGTGAGGCAATCGGATGCTGTGATTGGCTTTCTACGTAGGGAATTCCCCATCTTCACACACACACACACGCAGTCATAATGTACATCCAGAATGTGACGTGTCACATACACACACACAGCATTGTGCAGACCATATATATTCCACACACCCATACCATAACCACATACTAATCCCACACGATCTTGACACAATCGCAAGCTATATAATTTACAAATTCAAACATCTACAATTAATAAGAAACACATTCTTGATATTGGATTTCATTGGCGAAAAACATCTTCTTACCCATAAAAGTGAGTAATTCCCTCATACACATTATCAAGTTATCAGTATTGATTGAAAGATGATGGGTAGTCCCACATGTGCAAATTAATGTCTTTATGTTATGCTTTCTTTTAAGCCTACTGATATAACGAGATATCGACTATAACGAGGAAAATGACTCGGTCCCGACCATCTCGTTATATCGAGTTTCCACTGTAATAAAAAGATATGACACTGTATCCCGTTCCGTGTCTCATATACTGTTTTGCTAGCAAAATCTGGTACCCCCTTATCCGACACCCTTTAATCGGACACCCTTAAATCAGACACTCGTGTTAATCAACATTTATGTAAATGTTTAAAAAAAAAAAAATCTGTTCCCATTCATGTTACCCATGTTAATGAACAGAATTGCCGCGTACACATTTCCGTTAAACGAGTAGACATTTCTTTTAACGGAAACTTGATCTATACTTATTGCTTTCATCTTGATAGTGGGAATCAATATATATTCTCAGGAAATTTGTAAATGCCAAGAAACAATAAACGGTAATGTTTCTCGTTTCAACATGATATATGCAATAAATGATCAATGTGTCGCTTCGTCACTGCAAGTACACGTATGTGCATAACGGATCACATTCCATTAAGATTGCTTTCGTTTCGAAAACCCGAATTGCAATCGGAACCAAAACTATACCATTCCTTTAAACAAAGAGGTGACTCTCACATTAGCTGTCTTGACACAAACGCCCTTCCGACTCACAAAGATTTGTGTTTTTTTTTTTAATTCGCTAGAAACTGTACATGCTTTCCTGCTGTTTATGCAATGTCCTGACTTCCATGTTCTACCCTTCTAATGACCTGTAGCAACCGTCCTCATTACGTCATCGATCCAGCTACTGTACGTTGGACGCGTACTGACACATGACAACAATGTATAGGTATCTTGCATACGCTGAACACTTAAAATGCCACTAGTGGTCTGCATTGCCTCGATTTCCACGTTTGCCCTTTTAATGGCCTGCAGTAATTCGTCCTCTTTACGTCATCAATCAAGCAGCAGGGAAACAACAAAAAATAATAACGAAGACTTATTGCGACCAACAAATCTTTGTGCCTGCAAAATACGTGATGTATGTTCCTGTGTCTGTGAACGAGAAGTCTTCATAAAAACTAAAATAACTACGCCTACTTTCAAGTCCTTCGTTCATTTTCTCTAAAATTGTGATTATTTTGTGACAATAGTTTGAAGAAATAAAGCTCCTTTTCTTCTTTTTTTTGACATTTTTGTTATACTGTGTTAAGGATCAAATCGAATGATATTGTCACTTGTGTTTATATATTGTGATACCTGGATATATTATTTCTTTTTGTATTAAGAAACAAAAACACCAAGAAATCGTGTGTGTGTGCATGCACGTGTGTATTCGTATGTTAATGATTTTAGATGTAAAAACCAATACATGATTATCCTTTTTATATATTCTAGATACATTGTATTTTATATAAAATCTGAAAAAGAAAATTGTAACAAGAGTATGTTCGTGGGTTATGTGAGTATGATGATTTATGCGTGTGTGTGTTTCTATTTCTTTCTTTTTTTCCAGTTGGGGTGGGTTACACGTGCGTGTATGTTGCTTATATTTTTATGCCTCCGCTACGAAGTGGTGCCGGAGGCTTAATGCTGTCGGTTTGTCCGTCCGTCCGTAATCAATTTTGTGGACAGCGTAACTAAAAAAATCCTAATGAAACTTTGCGTGTTATGTATGAGTACGCAAAGTTGTGCCAACTTTTAGTTGCACATGCTCAAGATTAAAGGTCAAAATGTCAAGGTCAAGTGCTCAAATTTCGCTTCAATTTCCCCCATAGCCATGCAATTCCCAAAGGTATTTTCTGTAACCCTATTCCTCCCCCGACGTTTCGTGTGATTATTCCGCAACGCGTGATGCTCTCGCCGCGACATGTTATGACTTTTTTTCTTTCAAGTATCGCGAACTATTGAGACCAAATTAGTTGTTCCCGGGCATACCTTTTTGAATCCACGCCCCTTTGAAAAAAAATTCGTCGATCCAAAAATTGCTCAAAAACATGATTTTGTGTACAAATCCAATGTAAATTGTGGTTTAGCAATTGATTATTTAAAAAAAAATATTTTTTAACTTTCAATGGCTGATAATGATCTATTTTAGCCTGATTATGTTTTGAAAAGTTTCTGCGACAAAAAACAAAAAGAAAAAAAAAACAAAAAATACATAAGAAATTCAATAAACAAAAACAATTAAATTCGTAAGAAATAATTATGAAGCCGTATTTTTGCTTCAATATTATTGTTGACTATTTTGAAAAGAATATGTTCATCAAAATCTAGAAGCCCTGGAGCTATATTTTTTGATTTATAGGCAAACAATTATTTTTGCATGAATTAGCATAAAATAAATAATATGAAATACATAAATTAAGATATGAAAAATCTACACTGCAAAAAGTCCGGTGTTAAATAGTGAACACCGAGCTGGTGTTAAATTTTCGGTGCTCATTTATGGTGTTAAATTAACACCCCCGGGTGTCATTTCCAAATTTTAAACTGTTTTTTTGAAGAGTTTCTTAGTAACTGCACTTCTTGTTGATTTTTAATTTAAGCAAGACGATCAAGAATTTTACATTAAAATACTAGATTTTTGAAAAAATGTGAAAATAAATTTACACCAAAGTAACACCAGCTGGTGTGGTTTCTTATTGAAGCTGGACGGGTGTTAAACCATTGATATTAACACCAATAAATATCAAATCAACACCATGTGCTGTCATTTCCCAGTACAGTGTCAAAATAACACCAGGTATAGTGTCAAATTAACACCACGAAGTGTCAGGTGAACACTTTTCAACACCATCACAGTGCATTTTTAACACCTGTGGGTGTGGTCCTTTATTGAAGTTTGATCGGTGTTAGATTTAACACCCGTGGTGTTAAATCTAACACCGATTTTTTTACAGTGTACCTATACAGTCTTTTAAATTACATTGGCCTCTACCTTAGTGCAAATTTTCGAGAGGATCTCGCGATCCACGACCAAGATCCAAATGCCCCCCCCCCCCCCCCGTGGTTTCAAGTCCCTCAAAGAACCTGGTTGGCAGGGTTAAACGTAGTTTATACATGTTACCGTATAAATATTCTCCAAAGAGAGTTTTGAGTCATGAGGTAAAAGGTCGAAGGTCAAAGGTCTAGTCAAAATTGTGAAATTTCATGTTTTATTTCTCCATATCTTTAAAATGGTTCAAGGTACCTTCATGGAACTTAGTCTATATGCATGTACTGACTGGCAGTAATTATCTAGGGAATTTGGTCATCATGGATCAAGGACCAGATCAAAGGTCACCGTCAGCTCCTCAAGATATCACCACTTCCCTCATAATTATGCAATACCTGCAGGATTTTCCTTGAAACTGGATATATACATGTATTACCCAATAGAGATTCTCTGGGAAGTTTCTTGCCAAAAGTCAAAGGTCAGGTGAAAGTGCTCAATTTCAGTTCTTCCTCCGTATCTCGAGAGTGACTCAAGGTATCATCATGAAACTTAGTACATATTTATGCATGTTCTGCCTGACAGTGTTTCTTTTGGGAACTTTAGGATCACAAGGTCAAGTTTCAAAGGCCAGGTTTAAATGCTGAAGCTACACTTTTTTTTCTCCATGCCTTGAAAAGTACTCAGTGCTAAAACGTATAAAAGGGTCAAAAGTCAAGTAAAAGTCCTCAAATTCCCGAATACCTGCACTCATAGACAACTTAGTCATTCATCCAATTAAACCTAGTTCAGGGAAAGTGAACATTTAGGAAATCTGTGACAAATCAGTCATTTTAATATTTTGCCAATTATGTAAAACTGTCATCACTCATTATGGAGACATTGTACTATAGACCTATTAGGAGGACCATTAATAATGGTGGAGGCATACCAGTCACCATAGCGACATTCTAGTTTCCTCTATATTTCTTATTTCTTCATGTCTAATTTTATCACATTTCAGTGACAATAACAGATTATAGGAATGAGACAGTTTCGGTTGAGATCGGACTACAGGTTTCCATCGTTTTGTGTGATAGTTTGTTTGTTTTTTTCTTCAGATGATGAGAAACTTTTGCATGAAATGGAAAACCTCTCATGAAACTTGAGAGAGCAAAGAATTCTAGCAGGAATTCAATGTTTATTCAATGAAAATTGTTTCTAAATGGCTCTGATATTAAAAAAGAAAAGCGATCCTAGTAGAGTGGGACCCAACTTTTATTAGGATCACTGTTTTTTTACTTTGTTTTTGGATACCTAGTACCTCAGCCATTTCAAAACTGATTTTCAAGAAATAAATGTTCAATTCCTCTAAGAATTTCAAGCTCTTTAACATTTCATAAAGTCATTTCTAAGTATCTTGCAAAAATTTAGAGGCTGAATTCTAGTCTCAACCAATACTATCCATCCCTGTAAAAGAAAAATGGAGTCTTCTATTTAAAGGCATAATTTACCATTTGCAGATGAAACAAAAACCCAGCTTTAGTGCTTCAAAATAGTTCCAAAATGTGAGTTAGGGATAGAAACAACCAGTGTAGGAAATTTGAATCAGTATAATTAATGTTAAGTATTGCTAAATATACACGATGTGAACAGTAGTTATAATCAAACTGTTTCTAGACTAAACTATCTACAGTTATGGTTTATTGAGCAAAGTATTGATACCTCGGTATATTTTAGGCTTTAATGCAATTTTTACGTGGTGGGATGTTTTGTGATACAACTGACCTGCACGTGTGCATCAAATATGATATCTCGAACATTTTTAAATCACTGCTCCCAATGGTAAACAGTACCTTTAAATGCGCCGTACGTCACACACTAAGGAGTTTTCGCTACACGACGCAGCCGGTAGTTTAGCGTGCCGTGTGCAAAATTTGTTTCTGCGCATGATCAGTGCCGAGAAACGCCCAGTCGCGTCCTGGGGAAGTTTACAAGTACATGTACGATACTCGGCCAAAATACTAAGTAGCGTTCGGTCTCGATGCTGGGCAGGAGGGAGCCACCCACCCATCCAGCCAACCAGCCAATCAGCGGTCTTGTCCACACGCCTGAGCCGCCCTAACAGGAAAGCGGAACTGCCTAGATATGGGGACGGGAGTACGGGGACTATCACAGCTGATTGCTGATTTTTACATTTTGGTTATTGCTCTACTGTGCTAGGGTTCAAATTCAGTAATATTGTCACTGTGTATATGTACCATAGTAATACCTGAATATATCATCATTTTCTGTTTTCAAAAAAAAAACAACCAAGTAATTGTGTTTGTTTGCGTGCATGTGTGTATTCGTATATTTGATACATGAAGATACCTTTTTATCTATTCTAGATCTATTGTATTATTAAATCTGAAACAAGAAATACTGACAAACGTGTGTGTGTGTGTTTGGGTTATGTGGGTATGCGTGTGTGTGTGTTTCTATATGTTTTTTGTTTGTTGGATTTTTTTTCGTTTCGGGTGGGTTACACGTGTGTGTATATACATGTATGTTACTAATTTTTTTTATAAAGTTCATATTTCTTTATTTTTAAGTTTTAACACATGTCAATGATAATAATTAAAGGGATGAGATAGTTTCGGTTTAGATGGGACTACAGGTTTCCAACGTTTTTTTTGTTGTTGTTGTTTTTTTTTATAATTTTTGGTAATGATCGAGAAACCTTTTTTGAAATGAGAAACCTCTTTATGAAATTTGAAAGAGCAAAGAATTCTACCAGGAATTGAAAGTTTATTCGATGACCATTGGTTTTGGAATGGCGGAGATATTCAAACAAAACGATCCTAATGAAAGGTGGGAACCACCTTTAATTAGGATCACTTTTTTTACCTTGTTTTTGGATATCATAGACATTTCAGAACCGATTTTCAACAAATGAACCTTTAATCTTAGAATTGCATGCTCTTTAACATTTTCATAATGTCGTTTCAAAGTATCTTGCAAAAAGTTAAAGGCTGAATCTCAATCTCAACCAATACTATCAATACAAGTAAAAGAAAATGGAGTCTTCTATTTAAATGCACTTTATGTCACACGCTAAAGGGTTTTCGCTACAACACGACGCAGCCGGTAGTTGAGCGTACCGTGTGCAAAATTTGTTTTTGCGCATGATCAAATCCGAGAAACGCCCCGTCCTGGGGAAAACGAGTACTATACTCGGCCTAAATAGCGTTCGTTCCCAATGCTGGGCAGGAGTTGTGAGCCAGCCAGCCAGCGGTCTTGTCCCCACGCCTCCGTCCTAACAGGATAGCGGAACTGTGAAGTATGGGGACGGGAGTCCGAGTACGGGACTATCACAGCAAATTGCTCCCGCATATTCTCGGTCTTCCAGTCTTGTAGCGAAAACTCTCCAGTGACACTCCTTGCACGGAAAAGCGAGACCTCTTTTAGGCACTGTTTCATTAGGAACGAGCCACGATTAAAAAGAGAATTGTGAACATTGTTTAACGGTGTGACCTCAGGATGTTGCGAGGTCTTGGATCTTGTGTACGTGGTTTCCTGTCACGAACAGCTATAGGGCATCCGGATACCTTACATTTTTGGATTTTAAAGGACAAGTTCACCTTCATTGATTGAGTGAGGGCGGCAGTATATCGTAGAACACATCAGGGAAGAGTTTAAAGAAAATCGGCAATCCATTTGTAAGTTATGGATCTTGAAGTTTCTGCTCACTCACTGCTGGATGAGAGGACTACTACAGCTGCAGTCTGGTGCATGGACAGGTGTCACATGTGTTGAACGATATAAAGAGAATATAAAGAAGATTCAACGTATTTCACTTTTCTCCCATGGCAAAAGAACACTTGCCTCTTTCAAAGACAGGGGGAATAACATTATCCATATGTCTGACAAGTCAAGTGAAGTCGCTTTTTTTTCCCCAAAAGGAATAAAATTTTGTGAAATTCTCTTTATATCTTTCTTAAAATCGTTCTACGCAGGTGACATCATAAACTGTAGTAGTCTTCATCCAGCAGTGACTGCACAGAAACTTTGAAAATTCAGAACTTTTTTGAACTGATTGTCCTATTTTCCCCCAGCTTTCACTTATGTGTTCTACTAATATTCGTGCATTCACTCAAAACACGTCATGTACATGAAGGTGGACTTGTCCTTTAAGTTCACGTCAAAAAGGGGTGACATGGTCTTACTATGTACTATGAAAAGGACAGCCTCTGCGTGCTTATAACAGTGACCTTCTAGAATATCACGCCACTGTATTGATACCAACGCAGATGGATACGTAATTGTTTTCAATATCTGAACTAAGACAGGAAGGAAACTCCTGGGCCCCGTTTCAAAACTTGTTATCAGAGACAACTACCACATTTCTAGGACAAATTTTCTCCCAGCCAATCAGGTACAAGGATTTCAGTAGTCTGTGCCAACAACTATCATGGCTATCACAACTTGTCACTGATAACAAGTTTATGATACGGGGCCCAGTTCCTCAGCCACTTCAGGCACCATTTTATTATTTCAAGCCTTCACCACTCTTGTGCTTAAAGGACAAGTTCACCTTCATAGACATGTGGATTGAGTGAATGAAGCAATATTAGTAAAACACATTAGTGAGAGTTTGAGGAAAATTGGACAACCCGTTCCAGAGTTGTGAATTTTTGAAGTTTCTGCTCAGTCACTGCTGGATGAGAAGACTACACAGCTTGTGATGTCACATGTGTACAATGATATAAAGAATACATAAAGAAAATTCAACATAATATTCTCACTTTTCTCGCATAATACAAGAACGCTTAACGTGCCTCTTTCAGAAGACAGGGGGATGATATTACCCTTATAATATTTCAGTGACAAGTCTAGGAAATGTGCACTTTTTTCAAAAGATAAGAATATCATGCATGTTAAATTCTCTTGTATTTTCCTTACATTGTTGTACGCATGTGACATCAAACACTTTAGTAGTCTTCTCATCCAGCAGTGACTGAGTAGACACTTTAAAGATTCCTAACTTGTGAACGGATTGTCTGATTTTTCCCCAAACTCTCACTGATGTACGTGTTCGACTAATATTGCTGCATTCACTAATTCCACATATATGATTGTGAACTTGTCCTTGAAAGTACAATTCCGCTGTTGCATTATGCTGTAGTGTAAAGTCTAAATTACCAAAGATAATAGAGGAAGTATCATTAAAATCGGGGTCAAGACGAGGTAGTAGTTGAATCTCGAAGTTTTCTTTCCTTTGCCTTTATTAAAGGGATGGTACAGTATTGGTGGAGCTGAGGGTTTGGCTTTTAACTTTTTGCGAGATACCAAGAAACCACTTATGAAATAGTACAAAGCATGCCATTCTAAGAGGAATTCAAAGTTTATTTGATGAGAAAAAAAAAATCGGTTTTGGAATGGCTGAGACATCCAAAAACAAAGTTAATCAAAGCGATCGTAATAAAATGTGGGTCCCACATTTTATTAGTAGGCCTATTTTCCTGTTTTGGATGGTACATCAGCCATTTCATAACCAATTTTCATCAAATAAACTTTAAATTCCTCTTGGAATTACATGCTCTTTAATATTTCATAAGAAGTTTCTTATTATCTCACCCAAAAGATTTAAATACCTGAATTTAGGTCTCAACCAAAACTACACGAGCCCTTTCAAGTTACTATGATCATAGGGTTCAATGTCGTTCAATCCCTAACCTTTGTAAAGAGGACAATGCCGATATAGATGCGGAATTCGCAAATTCTTTATTGATTAATTTTGTTTCTCTTACTTTCCCAAGTTTTTGCACGCTTTGAATTAATTTGTATCTATAGGTCCTGCTTAGAGAAATAAAAAAGAAAAAGAAATGGAAAAACAAAACCAATCTTAACGTTTCATATGTTTCAATAATCAACGGCAACTCATTTGTATGCTTTGCGTATTTCCTTATCCGTGTGTTCGTATTAGTCGCAACTCGCCAGGCGAGTAATGTCTGTACATAAGTGGGTATATTGTTGGAACCACTGAACTATAAATGTAATAGTGGAAGGGGCGCTGTGCGCACTTAGCGCACACCACACACCGTGCACTATGGGTACAAATTTTGAAGTCAACGGAAGTGCTGGCCGGTGGCGGCCATTTTGGGACTTTGATATGGGGCACCAATAAGGTGCCAAGTGTCACTTGGCTATTTCGTTACGAAATGAGTAATTTTGTCTATAAAATGGCATTTTGAAATCAGTCATTCCGCTGAAGAAATTTCAATTTTTTCACAAAACCAGTTGTTTTGCGAGGACATGTTCATTTTGTCGACTAAAGAGCCATTTCGTAATGAAATAGCCCATGCGATACTTGGCGCCCCATAATTTACACCAAAGTGACTTTCCACTGATAAACGCACGCTTCTTCTGCGTTCCCTCTGCACAACAGCATCGTATAGTAACGTGGGCGGGGCCTAAAGGTAGAGTCCTAAAATGGCAGCGCCAACTAAAGCAAAGTTCTGGCTTCAAGCACTGCGCGTAACGTCACTTCCACAGTAGAGTTCAGTGGTCGGAACGTACCTTTAACTGTTTCGCTGCATATTCTCTTCTGTGATTGGCTGAAGCAGCTTTATTGTCTTCTAATTTGCATATCGGTACTGTTGGCCTTGTTTATCTGTCTCCTGGTAATGTTCTTATAAAGTGAAAGCAGTGATTTTGCAGCCATTAGAACGAAAATTGATTTCTTCAGCTGTGTGAGGGCCCCTTGGTGAGTACAGTTTTCCACATTATATTTTGTGAACCGTCGCTACTTTTTTAGGAGAGGTGCTAAATCGAAAGTAGAGTATAGCATCTAAAGCAGATCTGAACTTCAAAGTCTAAAACAATTTCTATTTTGAAATGTACATCTTTGTTCTTGGAGTGGAGTTATTATTAGGATGATTTATTAATTTGATAATTTGATGGAAAGTTTCTTAGCACCTAATCTCAAACATTCTTGTTTGCAACTAATGCACTACATCTGATGGCTTCAATTTCTTCCTCTTTCTTATAGGTTTTTGTTAATAAAGTCATATGAATTATGTCTCTCGTTCTGTATATAATTTTTGTATGTATACAGGGGTGTCGGGGGGGGGGGGCTGCATGGGGGAATGTGCCTGTCAATGAAAATATTGGGGGGAGGGGTGGCAACGGCGTAGCCAGGATTTCATCTTAGGGGGGGCGGTTAGTCTGCGAGGGAGCGAAGCGACCGAGCCCGAGCGAGCGGAGCGAGCGAGGGGGGGAGGGTGTGGGAGGGGGGTTTCCCCCCTCCCACGGTAAGAACTTTTTGCATTTTGATGTTGTAAATGGTGCAATTTGATGCATGTTTTTGCGCGTTTTATCGACGTGAAACAGTCCCACTTGTTTATGGTAGCAGTTTATTTTGATGTAGATTATTATTGAACAATTTGCCTATAAAAGGGTATAATTTAGATACACTTCTTGTATTAATTCTTTTCACTGAATATCATGGACGCGACTGAACCCGAGCGAGCGGAGCGAGCGAGGGGGTAGGGGAGGGTGTGGGAGGGGGGTGTCCCCCCTCCCACGGTAAGAACTTTTTGCATTTTGATTTTGCAATGGTGCAATTTGGTGCATGTTTTTGCGCGTTTTATCGACGTGAAACAGTCCCACTTGTTTAAGGTAGCAGTATATTTTAGTGTTGATTATTATTGAACAATTTGCCTAAAAATGGTATAATTTAAAAACACTTCTTGTATTAATTCTTTTCACTGAATATCATGAACGCGACTGAACTCGAGCGAGCGGAGCGAGTGAAGGGGGAGGGGAGGGTGTGGGAGGGGGGTGTCCCCCCTCCCACGGTAAGAACTTTTTGCATTTTGATGTTGTAAATGGTGCAATTTGATGCATGTTTTTGCGCGTTTTATCGACGTGAAACAGTCCCACTTGTTTAAGGTATATAGCAGTATATTTTAGTGTAGATTATTATTGAACAATTTGCCTATAAAATGGTCTAATTTAAATACACTTATTGTATTAATTCTTTTCATTGAATATCATGAACGCGACTGAACCCTATAGCGAGTGGAGCGAGCGAGGGTGGAGGGGAGGGTGTGGGAGGGGGGTTTCCCCCCTCCCACGGTAAGAACTTTTTGCATTTTGATTTTGCAATGGTGCAATTTGGTGCATGTTTTTGCGCGTTTTATCGACGTGAAACAGTCCCACTTGTTTAACGTAGCAGTATATTTTAGTGTAGATTATTATTGAACAATTTGCCTATAAAATGGTATAATTTAAACACACTTCTTGTATTAATTCTTTTCACTGAATATCATGAACGCGACTGAACCCGAGCGAGCGGAGCGAGCGAAGGGGGAATGGAGGGTGTGGGAGGGGGTGTCCCCCTCCCACGATAAGAACTTTTTGCATTTTGATATTGCAAATGGTGCAATTTGATGCATATTTTTTGCACGTATTATCGACGTGACACAGTCCCGCTTGTTTAAGGTAGCAGTATATTTTAGTGTAGATTATTATTGAACAATTTGCCTATAAAATGATATAATTTAAATACACTTCTTCTATTAATTCTTTTCACTAAATATCATGAACGCGACTGAACCCGAGCGAGTGGAGCGAGCGAGCGAGGGGGGAGGGGAGGGTGTGGGAGGGGGGTGTCCCCCCTCCCACGGTGAGAACTTTTTGCATTTTGATGTTGCAAATGGTGCAATTTGATGCATGTTTTTGCGTGTTTTAACGAGTTGAAACAGTCCCACTTGTTTAAGGTTGCAGTATATTTTAGTGTAGATTATTATTGAACAATTTGCCTGTAAAATGGTATAATTTAAATACACTAGTCTTCTTGTATTAATTCTTACACTGAATATCATGAACGCTGTCTGTTCAGCAATCAAACAGAAAAAGCATGCACACGAGGGTGTAGATAGGGGCATATCCCCTGCCACACGAAGGTGATTTTGCGTTATCAGACATGAAATTCAGCGATCTGGTGCAAATTTTTGGTGCAATACTTTTTCATCGAAGTGTTAAAATCACGGAATTTAGCTCTTATTCCGAATGTGCACCATTTGTGTGTATGTATAAAGTCTAGTGAGGTAGAGCTTAGGGGAAGGGGGATTCCCCCTCCCGCTCGTGGAGCTTTTGCGTTTTTTAGAATTGAAATAAAGCGATCTGGGTATAGCCACAGTCTACTTCTATGCATGGCGGGGGGGGGGGGGGCAAGCAGGGAGAAGGCGTGGGCGAGTGTTATCTCCACCCTTCCCTTCCGATGGAGCTTTTGCCTTTTTAAGGTTGAAATTGAGATATCTCGTATACGCATATTTGATGGAATCAACATTTGGGAAATCACCCCCCCCCCCCCCCAAAAAAAAAAAAAAAAAAAAAAACTGATGGGGGGGGGGGCTGAGGGAGGAAAGGGTCGATTAAAAGGGGAAATTCCCCTTATACATGAGGGAACCTTGAGTTTTCGGAATATAAGTGATAAGGCTTGTGCACTCAGAATTATTCATAATTTTTTGTAAATCTAAAAAGAGGCACAGAGGGGGAGGGTTTGGGAGGGGGATACCCCCTCCCAAGCACGAGAAATTTTGCATATTTTGAATTGAAATTCAACGATCTGGTGCACACTTTGAGTGAAATATTTAAAAAAAAATATCTTATTTGATGAAAGGTTGCGAAGGAGACCCGCTTCATGTGCATGCATACAGTATACACGCATTTTTTTTCCGCCTCCCAAATCCCCGGTCCAAATCTTAGGGGGGGGGGGGGGGGCGACCGCCCCCATCGCCCCCCCCCCCCCCCCCCTGGCTACGCCAGTGAGGGGTGGCAAACATCATTTTGTTCCCCTCCCCCCAATAATTCCCGGGATGAGAAGATTTTTCTTGCCTTTTTGACAGAAAACTTGTCAAATATTTCACCCAAAATGTACACCAGATTTCTGTATTTCAATTCTGAAAATGCAAAATCTCTCGCGTGGGATACCCTCCCCCATTTGGCCATTTTCCCATACACTTTCTATGCGCTTTTAGGATGACACATTTCTTTTGATGTTTCATAAAAGTGTGCACCAGATCTTTTACTTCACTTGAATAAAAATTGCAAGAGTTCCTTCGGGTGGGAGGGGATATCTTTCAATTAACCCTTCCTCCCGTCTTTTTTCCTTCATAAATTTAGTAGGGCCCATCTATACTAAAAGTCTATAAGAATTGACAGCTTCTCAAATTCCATTCAAAATGTGTTTACGAGATCATTTCATTTGAAGTATGAAAATGCAAAAGCTCCCTCGTATGCAAGAGCATGAATTCTGGAGGGGAAGGGGCAAACATGTCATTTTGTACCCCAATAATTCCAGAAATGAGGAAAGTTTTCTTGCTGTTTTGATAGAAAACTGTCCAAATATTTCATTCATTGTGCAACAAGTTGTTATCTCCCTCGCGTGGGAGGGGGATACCCCCTCCCACGCCCTCCCCTGTTCAATAGGACCCCTTTCATATCGTTAAAACAGTTCGACGCCGCTGTCTAGGACCCTATGATACAGGTCACAGTTCGTTATTCCGAAGGTTCTTTAGCTCGAAGGTTCGTTATTCCGAAGGTTCGTTGATCTGAAAATGAAACAAAGCTTGTTATTCCGAAGGCTCGTTACAGACCCTATTGCATGTCGAATCAACGAACCTTCGGAATAACGAACCCTATTTCATTTTCGGATTAACGAACCTTCGGAATAGCGAACCCTATTTCATTTTCGGATCAACGAACCTTCGGAATAACGCCACAACTGTTCGGATTAAGGAATCCTTTTTCGTTATCGGATTAACGAACCTCTAGGTGGAATTTGTGTTTTTCGGATCAGCGACTCTTCGGAATAACGAACAGCGCCCTATATATATATATATATATATATATATATATATATATATGTGTGTGTGTGTGTGTGTGTGAGTGTGTGTGTGTGTGTGTGTGTGTGTGTGAGTGTGTGTGTGTGTGTGTGTGTGTGTGTGTGTGAGAGGAGGGTGTGTGTGGGTGGGTGAGTGGGTGTGTCTGTGTTTAAACTTAGAAGTCTGGGTGTCTATAGAAACGTATCAAATACATCAGAACGGGAAAATCGATATTTAGTGACTTAAGCTAGCTGTAGTCTTGGCAGGGTCTTTAAACAATAAATTGCCTGTTTAAAGAAATAAATTATGTCATATCACTTTCAAAACGATAATGATATTATGTAGACATCTGTATGTTTCTTCTTGCTATGTGTTATACTATCTTGCCTGCAAATATCTGCTGTATTATGCTCAGCATCATCGAGCAGCGTAAATACACGTGTAGTTTGCCACATGCATTTTTGCATTTTATTCAAGATTGATTGAATGATACATCAGGCATAAATTTGATAAACAACATCTTCAGCGATGTGTTAATTTCTATAAAAGTATGGCGAGGACGTACTGTAGTCCTCTTCAGTGTGCTAAAGATTGAAGTTGATCTGTCTTCTTGTACTGTAAGAGTGTAAAAATCCACTTCGGGCAAAAATGACGACAATATTAAAATCAAGTGAAAACAGAACAGCCAGGTTTGATCAAGGTTTCATAAAAACTAATAGAAAGAGGAGGTTGTAAAAACAGTTGGTAGTCTTTCAATTGTAAATCAGCTAGATGTACCGACGAACTATAATATGCCTACTAATCAGAGCGGAATTGGAAGTCGTTTCATATGTATGTTACTAAAATGAGAGCGATGGTACAATTCCCATGGTTCGTTAATCCGAAAGAAAAATCTGCGTACTATAACGAACCTACAGAATTGCGAATCTTATTTCGTTTTCGGATTAGCGATCTTCTGAATAACGAATCATTTTTAATTTTCGGATTTTAACGAACCTTCGGAATAACAAACTTTTGGAATAACGAACTGTAAATGGTAAATGGTTGCCGAAATTACACAGTCATGATTGACATGTTGAACAGTTAAGTCTATTGTTTTTTGGTTCTTCAAATATTAATCACGCATAACTTTAATGGCTTTACCTTAAAGGCTCGACTGATCATAGTTATGATCTAATATTTGATGTACGTGTTCGTATACGTCACGAGTTCGACACCCATGAGTCATTATATACAGCCCATTAGTCATAAAGCCCAGCCCACGAGTCATAATTACAGGCCATGAGTTCGACACCAAGCAAACAAGGTCCACGAGACTGACACATTTAAGCCCCGCGTTGCAATGTCGAACTCATGGGCATTATTTGCCTATAGTGTCGAACTCGTGGGCAACATGACTCGTAGGTGTCGGCCTCGTGGGTGTCGGCCTCGTGGGTGTCAGCCTCGTGGGTTGACCCCTAGAGGTCATGGCAAGAGAAACAAATCGATATAGCGTATGAAGGATTATGAAAATCTTTGTAAATAAATATACATATTTCTCCTCGTCCCAGCTCGACGTCCAACATGGCATCGACTATCAGCATGTGTCTTCTTGTGGTCATCGGCATCGTGGTCACTCTCCTACCCCCTATTCATGGTCAAGAGGAGGAGGATGACCATCATCATGGTGAGGGACAAGCAAACAATTTTGACTTTTAAATAATTCACCATCAGAATAATATCATGGTGAATGTATTATATCATACACACTATAGCAGAACATCTACTCATGGGGGTTGTGCGTGGATGCGAGTAAGTGCAACTTGCAGCAGATTACAACTGAAGATCGAGTTTGTTCGCAAAAACCGATAAGTCCATATTTGCCAAAATGGAGATATTTGCGATTAAAGGTCAAGAAAATAGAGAGAATAATAAGAAAATTTTTGCTTCTTTTGACCATAACTTCAAAAATGTACCTTTATATGTAGTGACCAATATATCATTTAAAAGGTATTATTTTGTACTTTATGACAGAGACCGTACTTCAAAATCTTCAAAAATGGACTTATCGGTTTTTGCGAACAAACTCTTCAACTGAACGTGTTGTCTTGTACCAGAGGTGCGCTCAAGATCTACCCACTTTCGAAAAAGGCATTAGATACCAATTCGATTTACATCCCAATTCATCCAGATTCCCTCCTGTTTGCAGTATGCAGACCCTCCTAAAGCTGGTATTTCACTGAGCGGCGAACGCTTGCGAACGTAGCGAATTTGAGATTCGCCAACTTTTCTGACAAATGTTTGCGAAAAATCAAGGTTCGCTTCTGCCATTAGCGACAGTTAGCGGCTTTTAGCGATGTTTAGCGACAATTAGCAACACTTCAGCGAATGTTTGCGAAAGTGTTTGCGAAACACAGGTGGCGACTATGAATAGCGACTGGTAGCAAATGTTAGCGACAATTTTGCAAATGTTAGCGACAGTTTTGTGAATATTAGCAACTGTTTGCAAATCCTTTGCGACAATTTGCGAACGTTCTGGGACCCAGAATAGTACCAGGCGATTGTGCATAGTGAGACCCATAAAACGAATGTACAACCTTCCACTGAATTCAGATCTCTTGTGACAACCGTTCAAAATGGATTTCCAGTATGTGGAAATAAATTTCTGCCAAGAAGAGGCTCAACGTGCTGCTATCCTTGAAGAGCTGCTTTGCCAGGCTGCTGCTACAGCTATCGTGCAGCATAAGAGAAAGAAGATAAAGAAAAACAAGTAAGGAAGAAGAAAAGAAAGACTGTTTGGGTCAAAGAGTGGTTGATGCAGAGGACAGACTTTGGTCAATATTATAAACTCTTACAGCAATTACATGATGGAGCTGTCAAGAGCTGTCAAGATATCAAGAGCTTCGAGAATTTTAAGCTGGTATCTCACTGAGCGCCGAACGTTTGCGAACGTAGCGAATTTGAGATTCGCCAACTTTTCTGACGAATGTTTGCGAAAAATCAAAGTTCGCTTCTGCCATTAGCGACAGTTAGCGACTTTTAGCGATGTTTAGCGACAATTAGCAACACTTTAGCGAATGTTTGCGAAAGTGTTTGCGAACACAGGTGGCGACTATTAGCGAATGTTAGCAAATGTTAGCGACAATTTTGCAAATGTTAGCGACAATTTTGCAAATGTTAGCGACAGTTTTGCAAATATAAGCAACTGTTTGAAAATCCTTTGCGACAATTTTGCGAATGTTCTTGGACCTAGAAAAGTACCAGGCGATTGTGTATAGTAAGACCCATAAAACGACATAAAACCTTCCACTGAATTCAGATCGCTTGTGACAACCGTTCGAGATGGATTTCCAGGATATGGAAATAAATTTCTGCCAAGAAGAGGCTCAAGGTGTTGCTATCCTTGAAGAGCTGCTTTGTCAGGCTGCTGCTACAGCTATTTGTGCAGCATAAGAGAAATAAAATAAAGAAAAACAAGAAAGGAAGAAGAAAAGAAAGAGAGTCAGAGAGTGCTTGTTGCAGAGGACAGACTTTGGTCAATATGAAAAGTTTTTGAAGCAATTACAATCATGATGGAGATGTCAAGAGCTTCAAGAACTTTCTTAGAGTGGAACCTTGTCTGTTTCAGAAGCTTTTATATAGGAACCATGTGGTTAAACTTGTTCGCCAGCAATGGCGAATCAAATAAAAATGTTAGCGACACCATATTACGACCGTTTGCAAATTCTTACGAGTGTTTTGCGAATGTTTGCAACTGTTAGCGAAAATACAAATTCGCAAAGGTTCGCAAAGAAATGTTGAACATGTTCAAAATCTCTTCGCGACAAGAAAAACCGTTTGCGACAATAACAACCGTTTGCAAACATTCTTGCAATTGTTAACGAACCTTTTGCAACCCTTTACGAACCCTGGTGAAATCCCAAATTCGCTACGTTCGTAAACGTTCGCCGCTCAGTGAGATACCCCCTTAACACCTTCCTCTGATCGAATATATAAGAGACGTTTTATCACTCATTTAATTTCATGTCACTTCAACGTCAAAGTAAGCCCTATATGCTGTGAAAAGATTTATAAAGAAGTAAATAAATAACCTGTGCCAGGTGATATTGTCAGCCGATAACTACATCTAGCCTTTTACTCAAGAATTCGAAAGCAGACATTTTATGTATACGCACTGCAGTGCCCTTAAAAAAAAATCAGCCATCAAAAACGGAAGACTAGTCTTTGTAAAATCGAAAGAAACATAAAAACACCGGGGAAATATCCTCAGCTTGGAATGCTTAGACAGAGTGGAGCATAATGCTTGAATAACGAATGGCTGTTTCCCATGGCTCTTAAAACTTTGATTATCATATATATATACAGTCCGATATATCCTATTCGTCCTCCCGTTATCCGGATCTCTCTACTTTCCCGAAGCGATCTCGGCGTGACTCCCCCCCCCCCCCCCCCCCCCAATCTAATAAGTAGAAGGAGAAAGGGGGGGGGGATTTCAAACTCAAACAAAATTCCTACACAATCTCACATGAATTACATAATGCTTATTCGTTGCATCTATTCTTCAAGTCTACGAGATTAAGACAATAAACAATAACCTCAAGAGAATGTTGAATGAGATCGAAGAATTCGTAAGTGCATCTATATCCTTTGTTAAGAATGAACTTCGAAAGGTAGCCTACATCATTGTTAGCTGATGAAACCCGGAAGGGCCACCAGAAATATAAACTCCCTCTCCCCCCCCCCCTTCCACACACACACACACACACACACACACACACACACACACACACACGGGCTCCGACCCTGATCATAATTTGGGATTCTGGGAAGTCAGAGGGAATAGCTTAGATGCTGAAACATCTATTTAAAAGTATTAGGCATTCATAGATGATTGCATTATTATGACACCATGACATATCCATTAAAAAAAATCGAGAACCCGCAAACTTGGTAATAATGTTCATTTAAGGTGCTATTTACCTTTGGGAGCGGTGATTTAAAAAATGTTCAAGATATCACTTTTGATGCATATGTGTAGGTCAGTTGTATCACAAAACATCCTATATACTATAATACTAGTAAAGTTTTGTTATGGAGCCTGAAATATAAGGAGATATCACTATTTTTCTCATTAAACCATAACTGTAGACAATTTAGTCTGGAAACATTTAATCAGTTGATTATGACTATTGTTCACATTTTGAATGTTTTACAATATTCGTAACATTGAGTATACTGGTTCAAAATTTTACATTGGTTGTTTCTATCTCTAACTCGATCACATTTTTGGAACTATTTTGAAGCACCAATGCTGGTTTTTTGTTTCATCTGCAAAATAATGGTTAATATGTCTTTAATGTTTTTGGAATAGGTCACTGTTCAACCTCTCTTGGTAACCCGGACAATCCTGCCTTGTCTTGCCAACATATTCTGGAGGTCTGCAGCAGACCGTGTGGTTATTACTACATAACTACTGCTGGAGTCTATACCAAGGTTTGTTTGTTTGTTTGTTCGTTCGTTCGTTTGTTCGTTCGTTCGTTTCCATCTGAGAAGATGGCTGGAGAGCCCATATTCAGCTATGCTGAGCTTGTTTCCCACGGGGTTCAGTTCGATGTGAGGTGGGATCACTTCACAGGGTTAAACACCCTGCTCTTTGCGATGGATGAATGAAGCGGGATCTTTTACGTGCGTGAGTTATGACTCTCGCTATGTCCTATCTGAGGGACGTTTGCCTCTTGCTAGTGGGGACGGTATGATTACACACAACATTGCTCAGTCCAGACTCGGGTTCGAGCCGGGGTCCTTAGGATAGTGAGGCCGACGCGCTACCGACTGAGCCAACTCACCGCCAGGCTAGAACAAAGCAGGACAAGTGCACCTATCCACAAACCCTGATATTAATGCGCACTTCGATCCTCGTGGTTTACTCTAAAAGGGGAATTTATTCCAAATAAGTATGTGGATTGAACACTTTGTACATATCATAATTGTGAACTTTGAAGAAAATCAAACAATCAGTCAATCAATAATCAATCAGTTAATTGACCAAACAATCGATCGATCGATTAATCGAACAATCAATCAATCAACTCTCAAGAAATCTTAAGTGTCGTTAAATATATGTGCCGTCATTGCTTTATTCTTTTTTAAACGAAAGTAATAAGAAGAAAAATTGGGGGTGAAGTGCTTGCGCCCCACCCGTTTAATTTTGTGAGGCACCCCCTCCTTACGAAATTCCTGGTTCGCCCCTGCACTTTGAAAATTCAATCGACACTCCTATGTGCAAGTAGGAGCCCTATGGTAATGAAAGGCTTATGACATATGATGTTACCAAACGCATTTTGACAGGTGTTCTGTGAAATGACGCAGAATGGAGGGGGCTGGGTCCGTTACGGTAAGTCCGACATGGGAAGTGTCTGGAACTACGTCGAGGAGAACGAGGCGGAGGTCGAGTTGGAGATCATCTCTGCGTCCAGCATCAAACAGATGCAGGAGCTGAAATTCACCGAGTTCTACGTGCGGACCGACGTCGATTTCCAGATGGTCGGGGACGACAGCGTGAATCCGTCGAGATTGACAACGCGGACGATGCCGTGGTTGGAAGAGAAGGAGGTGTACATCAACGGATACGCTAACGACCACACCCGGCTGCAATTCCAGTCAAATAGTGGTAACGAGATTTAATTTCACGCAGCATAGCTCAGAAGTAATAAGGTCTATTTATCATTGTTTATTATCCGAATCTTAATTTCCACAGCTTCGCTGTTCACTGGGAACCACATTTCAAAAAGGTATAGAAACCCCAAATACCATTTTCTGTACCTTATTAAAAAAGGTTTTGAGGGGAATGCACTATACAAGCTGTGCTTTTTAGCTTCCCCTCCATTATCAACATCTTCAACATTACTTTATGATAGTAAATATCATGCGTCTGTAGCTTCTAAATTCCTTGTTTATATGTATTTTGAGCGCCATGAGCACAAAAGGTGGACCTTTGCTCTATCATGCAGTAGAAATTTTTATTATTGTTATTATTATTATTATTATTATTATTATTATTATTATTATTATTATCATTATTATTACCATTATTCTTATTACTATTATAATCATCTTTATCATTATTATTATTATTATTATTATCATTATTATTATGTATATAATTATCATTATGTATATTGCTCTTTTTAGCATATGTTTTGTTCACTCATATTCTTCGTTGGCAATGAAAAGAAAATGAAAGAAATCACCCCCCCCCCAAAAAAAACAACAACAACAATAAAACAAACACAACAACAACAACAAACAAACAAACAAACAAACACACACGCCAAACGAATTCCATAGCTATCCTCCATAAGTTTAAGTTTTATACAGGTTTCAGACAATCCCCCACTTTTTTCCTTCGATCAACACGTCAGTCTTATGATTGTGTGTTTTTTTTTAATTAGATTCATTCTTTAAAGACCAAACGTATTAGAGTTACGATTTCACTGAAACGAGGGGATGTTACCTGTTCCTTCACCGATATCAAAAACAAAATATTACAATGACATTTTAAGATTTCTATACTGACGGATATTCATCTATAATATCATAATTACGGTATAAAAGAAACAATGTATATAGGGCATACATTATGCTTCATCAATAAAGATATAAAAAAGTACATTAAAGTTTGGTCATCAACAATGTCGTATGCAAGAACGTATGCAATATGATTGCTGTTGTTATCACTTTTCTAAAATGTAATTAATCCTCTTAGGTCTTCTTAAAAAAAACTGTACAATATTTTGCATCCCTTGTTTTAGTCGAGACCATGACGTGTATCCCAGGAGCTTCCAGCAAGTGTGGACAAGGTGGGACGCCCTCAGCCAACGGAGAGTCTAAACCTTTCTTCTTTGAGTCTCTCTACTTCGGGCCGCGGGCAGCAGGCGCAGAGCTGCACTCTAATCTTGCTGGTCAGTGGCATCGCAACAGATACACCTGGAACGGGACGTACTATTTCGTGTATGCCAAAAATTAGAAGTACTACGCGTAGCTACAAATTTGAATCATGAATATGATCATCCCTTGTTTGACAAGTTCAATTAGGTTATAGTGTTATTCCACTTTATCCTAAAAGGTGAGACCACTGGGGGATTGAATAGGAGATTTTTGTTGTTGTTGATAAATCAACAATGCAGGCCTAATCAATGAAGAAGAAATTAGAACAATTGAAGTTTTCCAAGTGAATTCTAAAATAAATAGTAAGGCATTCTTTTCACCACAATTCATCGAGCGTAGATCTTTGACGTCACTTTTTGAGGGTCAAAGGCCAGCACACGTTTACATTCATTGAGAAGGGCGCGGTTGGGGGCGCTCTATCTAAGAACACCGTTAATGCCAGAAAATCCTTGGAATGCGATACAGGATGAACACGTAATTCATATTACAAGAAAAGTGCCAAAACATACAGAAGACTATTACGAACACAAAATGCTTGGCACATTTAATTGGAATTATATCATGTCTTTGCTTTTCCTATCACAAGTCAGCGAATGTTTTTGCTTCCGTTTTATTCTGGTCCTTTTTGAGTGTGTACGATCAAAATTTGTACTAAGTTTGATCTCGTTTGGAGTAACATGCTGAGTGAATTACCATACAGAGTTTGACCACTCTGCGTTAAAAGTTTGTCCGGACACATGTAAAACGTGTTTACACAAACATGTATACGACTTTTTTATTTGTTTTTACAAATTGGATTGGATTGTGTTACCTTTGTGAGCTTAGAAACACCCGTATACTTAGCGCCATATACATTTTATTATCCTCATTATTGTGAGGCGATTGGATACTAAACGCTAAGAATCATTAAAGACGATCTGAATTCAATTTTGTTCTGTCTGTCTGTCTCTCTTTTGATAGTAATAATAGCAATTACAGTTGAAATTATAATTTATATTATATATATTATATATATAGCGAGATAGATATACATAATATTATATATAGCTATATGCATATGCGTATATATATATATTATACATACATATATAATGCATACATAGACAAAAATGACATGAAATGAAAGAATAGAATTAGAATTCTAATGTATAATGATTATACGTACACAATAGGCGCCTACATCATGTATAATAAATGTAAATGTGCGCTTTCAATACTGTAATGCTATTCATAAACAAAAAATTATGCATAGTAACATACACCGTGTATACATAACATATATTTATATATACAAATGTATAATCATACACACACATATATACAAATATATATATTTATATATATATATATATATATATAATATGTGATATATCATAAACGTCTGCATATAATGTAAAGAGAGAGAGAGAGAGAGATTTAGAAAGGCATTGTATGTTTCTTTGGCTGACTTGTGTCACATTGGAGCAAAATCCGTGCGAGGGTGACATTATAACGTGCATCGTAGAGAGAAGGTACAATAACTATTTCATCAGCAGTAGGCTATTTTCAAAACTTGGTAATCCCACTATGTACTTCTTCTTCTTCGTCTTCTCCTTCTTCTTCTTCTCTTATTTTGTGTGTGTGTGTGGGGGGGGGGGGGGAGGGGAAGTGGGTGTGCGGATGTGGATTGTGGTGAGATGAATAGGAATCCTGTCAATTTGTAATAATGCTTTTGCCATACATAAATGTTTGTGTGTGTGTTTTTTTTTTCTTTCAGAAAGACACAAATTCCATGCCAAAATATAGAACTACAACTTTATTTCATGACATAAGCACTTGAGGTACATATCGTAAGCTGGTTTCAGGGAGGATTTCATTTGAAACCGTTTTGCTGTCTTGGTTATTAGCTCACCTGAGCCAAAGACTCACGCGAGCATGCCATCTGCGGGCCCCAGTGAGACTCCAAATCTTCCAAAATCATGGAATCTTCTCTATAACCAGAAATACATTGTAATAGAGCTAAGTTGATACCACGAGTTAGTACATTGGTGATAGAAGTTTGAAGGTTGTTCATGGCGGAATCAAGGGTCCGCCCCCCCTTCTTCTCCTCTCTCTCTCTCTCTCTCTCTCTCTCTCTCTCTCTCTCTCTCTGTTTTGTTTATTAGACTGAACGGAATGCATACAAACACACACACATACACACATGTACTTTAAACGGCTTTCGAATAGACAGGTGTCAGTGCACGAGTGCTCTGGAAAGATTGTGTTTGATGGGGAAATCCAGTACAAACATAAGACAGAGTAAAATATAAAGAGTTCAACGGTATAAATTTGATCGAAGTCGGATGAAAAATAAGGGAGTTATTGACATTTTGAAGTTTCGCTATTTTGGGAGGAGACAGTTCTTCAACAGTCAATATATATGAATATGGAAATGGAAAAGTGAGCTATCATTCCCTCACAACTTACCCTATTATAGTTTGTACATTAAATTGTGAAATTTCCAGTTTTACACATACATTCTAAATGATCACTATTCCGAAGTTATTGAATTATGAATAACGTCATGTTTCAGGCTTCAATGACAGAAATATCAAATTTTCGTCATTTCTGTCTTTCGCGCACGTTGAATGGACATGGTCAGCTCACTTATTTGCATATTCATACCAGCAGCTGTACAAGAACTGTTTTGGAGAAATTATCAAAACTTCAAAATGTCATAACCTCCTTATTTTTCATCTGATTTCAAGCAAATATTATTGCACCTTTGAACTGATAAGATTTTACTCTCTTTTCTCAGACTAACTTATATCTGGACTGGAGTTCCGCTATAATTAAAGCGCCGAATGTGATTTTTATATTATTCGTCCATAGGGTATAAATCATTACAATAATAGATATTCAATATTACGATATCATGCACCTAAGAGACGAATTTTTACGCGAAACTCTGACAAAAATGACTTCCAATTACCGGCAGACGTAATTGATTTTGCTCACTCGTGCTGAGCTGCTACAGACGATATCGAATTGCCATTGACGAAAACGAGTGACAGAGAGCACGAACTTGAATACATAAAATGTTCCAATATTGATCGACAAAAACGAAAATTAAACGAATATTCGCACATTCCATGTAAACAGTGTTCGGGACAAAACATATTAAAAGATATTTTTAGAAAGAATGATTAAATTTTGAAGTCCTATTTGTTTTGAAATCCCCATGTATGAACTGGAATTGTATTGTCACTGCCGGGTAATTTGTGTGTATATATATATATATATATATATATATATATATATATATATATATATTATCTCCTATGGCAACCAGGGATGACATGGCGTAGCGCTTTGTATCCAGTGGAAAAGCGTTCTAAAAATTTGAACTATTATTATCTTAAAATGAATGCTGAAAATGGGGAGGGAAACCAATATAATTATAATTCCAGTGGAGCAGCTAATGCGATGTGTTGTGCATGGTAAACAAACCCGGGTAACGAACCCATGAAGCAAGAAGCTTTTTAAAATCAAACCTGATACATTTGTTATTATTATTGTTATTATTATTATAATTATTACTATCATCATTACTACTACTACTACTACTACTACTATAGGTTTTCCCATCCATTTTCGCACTTTTGTCATTCAATTTCAAAAATTTATTATTCAATTTCGTCCCGAGAAGCACGTGGAACGCAAATCCTAACTTCAATTTCGTCAATTGTCATTGTAATTCGTTTTTCGTCATACATTTTCGAACTCATAGCATTCAGAAGTGTCAATTGTCATTCAAATTCATCCCTCCCGTTGACGGATCGCAGAATGTGAGGATTAAATTCGTTTTTGTTCACACAATTTCATGAATTTTTTCATTCAAATTAGTCAGATGGTGTCGTTTCTTTATTTTGATGGTGAACCAACTTTAAGCCGACATAATTTTACGTTCTCTCGTAAATTGTATCCTTACACATAATTCCCTAACCATTTGCTTAGACAATACACACGAAAAACATGACTGCCAACCAAAATTGATTGAAGGATAAACGACAGTGAAAAGACATAACCCAGGACAGTATGTCAGTATCACCTTTTGAACTTTAACTCGTAATGTTCAGGTTTTCGCATCATAATGCATGAAGCAAACTTTAATTTTTGTACCCTGGAAAGCAGTAAACATAATTATGTTATCCATTCTTTGACATTAAACAGGCTACAATTCTACACTTAAATTTTGTCTTTAATCATGTCAGCCTAGAAATCGTTTGTCAGTGTTTTCGTTTGCGAGACGGTACGTCTGTTTGTACAAGTGTGTACTCGGGTTGCTTGTGTGTCAAGTTGATTTTATCTCACTTCCAACAAACAAATAAGAAATACAAAGAAACACTCATATACACAGACGTCATGAAATCAGTACCACAATGCGATGAACAGAATAACATTGTAAGAAAAATATAGGTAAATTATCAACAGAGATACAAATATCTGTTACGTCACTGTGGTAAATGCATAAACGATATTGCTGGAAATGGAGGGGACTGCTAAAAAGCAGAGCTTGTAGAATGCAGTCCCCTCATAAAGAAAAAAAGTGCAAAAAAATGCAAAAAAACAACAACAACAACAACAAATTTCCCTAAGCGGTAGCAAAAAAAAAAAAAAAAATCTGTATCTGTGGTTCTCTGTGTGTGTGTGTGTGTGGGGGGGGGGGGGAAACTTGTGTGTATGTTAACTTCTGAATGTAAAATGTGAACGGTTACAGAAAAAAAAAAATACATGAATGACTGGAAAATCACACCGGATAGAGATATGAGACGAATATAAATGAAAATTTAACGAAAATGATTAACAAAAGACGAAATCGATCCTGCTGTTTTGAGTGCTGTGAGTGAGACTGACGAATTTGAACTGTAAATGACTAAGATGTATGACAAATGACTAAATTGAATGGACTTTATTTGAAAATGAACGACGAAAGACGAATTTGTAAGTAAGATTGGCCTATTCTCGACATCCTGCGACGAAATTGAAGTAAAAATTTGTTAAATTGAATGAAAAAAGTTTGAAAATGAATGGGAAAACCTTTACTATATCATTTCATTTGTGGCATCTCATTTACCTTACAGTGCTCTAGCTGTTCTGAGTCCATTATTCCGAGCTGAAGAGGGGATCCGAGTGACATGGTTGAACACAAAGCTACCCCAACCTGCATGTGAATATATAACATTGCACATTATTCAGTGTTATGGAATCCAACAGTGTTGAATCAGTAAAAAGCATTTTTGCAAAGAACACTCTACATCTATTCTTTGGTAGCAAGATTTTCTCATCTGGCCGTTGTCCTTAGCAACGCATCATCGCGGATTCGCGGCAGAACGTCCGCGCTAATGGTGTCAAGATCACAAGTGACGTGTGTAAATATCGCCATAGCTGAATCAATACGATTTCACATGCTGACGTTAGACGTTTAATCGACGCCACAATCAATTGAGCAAGGGATCACGTCTTAATTATTAGGACTTAGTACATTGCTTTAAGCGCATCGAGATTTGTTTCCGTGATTAAGTAGAGCCCGTATTATCATAATAAAATTTCCGTCTTCTCCAATATGCTGAAATTTTGCAGAGAAGCCTCGGTTAGCTGCAGTAGGAACTATCGCTGTACTGCACCAGTAAGTTCTGGTTGCAAGATTTCACAATGATATGCCGAATGATAATGATAATAATAATTATAATAATAACCAATATAAGTAGTGTCTCTTCCACATCGACAGACTCAAAGCGCTTCAGCAGCTGAAAAAAAAATACAAGAAATCAACAATATCTACAATACCAAACAAAACAGAAAGGACAAAGCAAAACAACAAACAATGACTTTAAACTTGTCGGATCACTTTAAAGAAATTTATAAACGATTTTACAACTTCATGCTTTACATTTCAGAAGGCGCTATATTCTGACAATTCATGCTTTATTGGGATCTCCATGAAGTAGACATTTGAAGTCACGATAAAGCAGTCTTGAACACTCTGGGGAGATAATCATGATGTTGATTCCAATAATAAAAATAACTGATATAAAGAACTATTAAAAGATGGTGATGGCAGTTATAACTATTGTGATAGAGAGAAACAATAGAAATAAATACTAACTGATACTTAAACTACTACTATAGTGCAAGGACCTACTACTACTAGTATAAGTGTTACAATGAACATTTCCCACTTTTGATCCTTAATCATTCAAAAACTATATAGGCCTAAGATAACACTGACATTGATATGAGCAGTGAGTGTACAATTTTGTTGGAGGTAAATTAAAAATGAAAGCATGGATCATTTTCATCAAATTTAAGATCTATTTGTAAGTTATGCTTCAGATTTTGCTTTATTTTTAACCATTTATACAAACTTTTACTTTGCCATATTTGCACAGGGGTCAAGTGGTGTGCATGTCAGTGTGTGGTTAACACCCAGACGATGGTCCTGAACAATGGTCAGGGTTTGAATGCTTTAACTTATATTCATTAGAAATGCCACTTTCACAGCCAGTCTTTATTCATTCTGAAATGTGTATGCAAGCATAATATGAAAAATTTTGCTTACTTTTCATGTGCATACATTTTACCCTTACCCATGAATTCAGATTAGCAGCGCCCAGGGCAATCCATCATGAATTATTAATAAAGCATTGAATGTGGCTTTGAGCAAGAGATGAGACGGCTATAAGGCGTTTTCACGTCAGCCTGACAAAAATCCAAGCTCGAGATATTTTCCAATTTCCCAAGTCAGAAAATAGCGCGCTATTTCGAAACATCGGGCTGATGTGAAAACGCCTATTGTCAGCAAAGCTCCGACAAGGTGGTATTCATGGTATTAGTGGCATTCGCGTCTGTTCATGGTAATTGTAAGCGCACAGTCACTTATACACATCATTGGTTCCTGTGTAAACTTAAATTTTGTACAGAGTATATACACGTTTATATATATATATATATATATATATATATATATATATATATAAAACATACCTTATTTCTTCACAAATCAAAGAATGTAATAACCAATCCGAGGTTACTTAGTGCCCACAGGCAGGTAAGTACAAGGAAAAAGAATACAGTGAACACAATTGACAAGGACACAAATATAAACATGCATTTACAAACAAACATAATACATTTTAGTTTAATCGGCTGTTTCAGGACAAAAATTAAACAAAAAATGAAATTATTCCTCCATACATTTAGCCTAATACCAAAAAAACTCATCATCACTGCAAATTTGACCAAAGTCTGGAACTGAACTTTAAAATTAATCATAAACGAAACTGATTCATGCTTTCATATTCAAATTACCTTCACATAAATTGTACACTATTCAGCTATTACTCATAACAATGACAGCGTTATCTGATACATGTATATAGTTTGCGAACTATTAAGGATCAAAAGTGGAAAATGTTTTTTGTAACACCTATTACTTTACTGCTAATTCTTATTCTGCTACTACTACTACTACTACTACTATTACTACTATACTACTTCTACTACTACTACTACTACTATTTCTACTACTACTAATGCACAAATACTACGTCTGCTGCTGCTGCTACTACTACTATTTACTACTACAACATGAGTTTGAGCTTGAAGAAGCAAGTCAATCATGCAAAAAGCAAAACAATGAAAAACTCAATTTCCTAAAGGGAATTGTTAATAATTACACCATCTCTGTTAAAATGTACGCCATGCTTGTGAAGCCACATGTAAATCATGTGATCTGCGCACGGGATCCTTACACCAACAAAAATAATTGCCTTAATTGGGAGAGTGTAGAATGCCTCAAGATTCGTCCAAAACACCTGTGCAAAAAATGCAAACGTCAGAACCTTCAAGGATGGCCCCACTCCAAGAAGAAAGGTGCAAAGCAAGAATCACCTGCCTGTACAAAATGATGAAGGGCAAAGTGAATATTAATTACAAGGATTACACAGTGCCCAAATTAGACCGTCCTCGACGTGGGTATTACAAACAATTTACGATAGATTGTGTCAGTACTGCAAGACGTGCGCTCTACGCTTTTTTTTTTCCTCCAAGGTCGATCAAAGACTGGATTCAACCATAACGATCGACCTAAATTGCAACTAATGGTTGATACGTTATCTGAAGATGAGTTATCTGAAGATGAGTTCAAAACTTGACTGGTTAGTTTAAAACACACACACACACATACACACGCACACACACACACACACACACACACATACACAATTAACCACTCTTGACAAACCTCAATTATAAACCCTGCAAGGAGTATTTTTGGAGGATTTAACTACTACCACTGACCGAGTACCAAATACTACTAAACTACTATTAGTAAAGTTATAGGCGTATAACCACTCCTATTAATATTATTTAACACGACATATAAGTACTGCTACTGCAGAAGGTAATGAAAACAATGTAGATATCCTGAAACCGTAGATGGCAACAATGATTACGTTTAATGGAAGTCGTATATAGGCTATTATGTAGCGCTATGTTAAATCTGAATTAAAAGAAGGAGAAGACGGATAATGAAATGGCTTGAAAAAAGTCTACTGTCTAATGACGAGGAAAAGACAACAGAAGGGGATATAGGCCTATATGTTTATGATAACACTGACATATGGAAATAAAGTCATTATGAGAAACCAATTAAACATTCATCACTATGAATAAATATCCTAACTTATCTGGAATAGAAAGAAGTACAGTCAATGGGCATTTAAACATATCCCGCATTTACATGCACAGATTATACTACCACAAACGTATTACAAGCTGGAGTTATTCTAATAAATAATGCAGAATGAGTCCTTGACGGGACGAATGTTCCCGTGATATCAACTCCTGTTTTGTGATTCTGTAGACAAAGAGGACAGCAAACACAGCAATTGAAATGCATTCATAATCGATTCGCAGTACACAATTTGGCGCCACGGGGAACATGCTTACACACGTCGCGATGTTTGCAGTAACTGCAACGTACGAAATAGAGCACAGACTTGTTTTATCTCATTTCTTTCTCTCCTTTTTTTTTTTGAGTGGGAGCTGCGTAACCATTGGTAACATAGGAAGATGTTACTGATTGAACACTGAATGTTCAGAAAATGATGATTACATGCGCAATTTCAATACTCCATCGAAAGTTCGTGCATGAAATGGATGCGAATATTTATGTCGTGCGTGCAGCTTCTCTTGCAGCCGGTGTTTGTTCGCTGTGTGAGATAAAAAGGAGGCGGAATTGGGTCCCGTCAATCACAAGTCATTTTACGTTCCTATTTGGACAGTCTTGATTGCAATGGATTTCTATTAAAGCCACGGACAAGCCAAACCATCTTCCAGTTTCGTACGGACATCAGTGACGTAACGACCGCTTTGTTTTCGCAGATTGTCTTCTGCCTTCCTTGACGCCAACACCGTGGGTGCGTACAGGCGCAGTATTTCAAACGTTTTATTGAATTTAAAGTGAGGTATGAACATTCCTTTAAATATCTCGCGGATTTAAGTTTGCGATACTAGTATTTGATGTATGACATGAATCTCAGGATGATATCGTTGTATCGTGTTCCTAGAAGCCAGGCTGTCACCTCTTACGGATTCACAGCTGGGTGAGTATGTAACTTTTTGAAGAGCGAAATAAACTACTGGTAGGTTTTACATTGAATTATATCCGCCTATAGCTCACTGTGAATTTAAACTTTAGGTGCATGTTAAAGTGTGTTTTAATTCAATGAATGTCAGTTATTCAACAATGCTTATACTTGCACAGTTCTGTAGGTGTGTGTCTCACTTTGATAGGATGCGATTTTTTTCTCGTCACATAAAAAAAAAACCCCGAGGTGTTGATTACATTTCTCCAAAACTTTGTACGTAGTGACCCTTTGAAAATAAAACATACTGAATTGTGTTACTACGGAAAATCCTTGATTTCTACATTTGCAGAATCTTTTCAAAATTAATTTTCATCCAGTATATCTGTAGTTGACATAATATATGAAAGTATTGCTGAACATGTTAATAAATTTCCATTTCAAAGAAAGATCAGAGCATTAACTTCGTACAGGTCATAACTGGTGTAATGGATGAAATGTAAATAATGTAATTTTCCTGTAGCAATGCACTTTCAAAATGAGTCATTAAAATAAGTATTGAACCGTTTCCAAGATTTCATTTGAAATTAAAATAGTTTGAAATTAAATGAGTTTCGTTTGAAATTAGAATTCATTTGGAATTACAAGAGAGGCGCAAACCAATGTTTATTCTAAATGAGGAATGTATAAGATTCTTGAACAGATGTGGAATTATGACATATCAATTCGACAACTCATGAGGTATGAATACACAACATTGAACTTATCGAGTCAATTTCACATTTAACTGCAAGTAAAATAGTCTGGTTCTATGTTCCTGAAATTCTTATTTTGTATGTGTGTGCGTGTGTGTGTGTGTGTGGGGGGGGGGGGGGGTCACCATTTTCAAAATGCTACCTTTTCAAATACGTTTAGTGATCAGTGATAAAAGGTCATTTTGTACAAAATGATATTTCTTCAACTCTTCAACCAAAGGCTCTTTAAAAGGGAATTTATTTAAACACAATTATGATCGCTTTCCCTAGTGAAAGAGTGAAATAATGTTTGTTTTTATACATTTATTCATTTAATGTGAGAAGTCGTTATTATTATCATTATTATCATTATTATAAGTATCATTATTATTATTATTGTTATTATTATTATCATAGTATTATTATTATTATCATTATTATTATTATTATTATTTTCATATTATTATTATTATTATTATTATTATTATTATCATTATTATTATTACTATAATAAGTAGTAGTAGTATAGTAGTAGTATCATTTGTTTTGGTTATGGTTTTGGTCAGATTATCCTACGCGTGAAATACAAAGGAAATATAATGGGTCACTGAAATGAATTAAATGGAAAAGCTGACCTTGATAACTCGGGTTCCGTCTATTCCTCAGACCCTCCTCATTATCTAGACATTTTCTGTTCGACCTTACTTGCAGTGCGCATGCAGTTTGCCGATTATAAGCTCTTTTTACAACAAAAATTCTTGTTGTATATAGATGTATTCGTCAGCTGCCGCTCCAAAAAAAAAATAATTTAAGATTGTCTATTTTCAGTTTATAGTTTATGCAATCACAATGTTCTTCCATTTGCACATACAAAATTTCATTAAAACGTTTATTCGGTTGTAGACTGAGGTATGAAATACTTGAATATTACTTATATCATTCTCTTTGTAAGGTTTAAATTCTTATTTATCACTCTGCATCATTTTTTTTTTATTACTGGCTTTTCCTAACTTGATCGTTTCCATGTATAAACGAATGCGACACTATTTACGTTTTCAATCATGAAAGTATATCACTAGTTATCATTACTTCTTCAGCCCTAAGTAAACAGGAATTTATTTAAGCAACGCATTGCGTGTTGTGTGAAAGCAGACGGTTGATGTGCATTTATTTTTTTCTTTATAGTGTGGAAATTCCTTTAATACAAAATAAAAACCAACCTGACTTTATAATACCCTATGATCAGAAGTAATTCAAAGTGGAATAAACAAACACAGCATTTTGATAATTGCCATAACTTGCTATTTCTTGCGTTATAGATTGTATATACGGGTGCTGTTCATTATTCCGAAGGTTCGTTAATCCGAAACACACAAATTCCCTATACCTAGATGTTCGTTAATCCGAAAATGAAAAAGGGTTCGTTAATCCGAACATTTGTGGCGTTATTCCGAAGGTTCGTTATGCCGAAGATTTGTTAATCCGAAATTGAAATTCGGAATAACGAACCTTCGGAATAACGAATCTTCGGATTGAAGAGCCTTCGGAATAACAAGCCTTCGGAATAACAAGCCTTCGGAATAACGAGCTGTAACCGTATATACATATCATAAGAAAGCCTTTTTGGAATAAACGATATCAATATTTCAAGGGTTTGATAATGATACGGATTAAGCGCCATTTTTAAAACACTTTAAAGTAAGTCCATCCTCAGATAGAGCATAATAAAACATTTCATTCACGTCATAGCTCGTTTGTAACATAACAAGGAATATTCTTGAGGTAATAGTCATAGGAATATGTTCTTATCATTTTCTCTATTTTAGCAGCCTTAATCGCAATTATCCCAAATTAAGAGGGATGGCGTTAAATCGTTTTATGATCATTCCCTTCATTTGCTCAGAGCAAACCTCGCACCAACGCTTTACTCTCCCTACGCAGCGATGTCCCCGCCTCGCCTCACCTTTGTATGAGCACGATCAGTATACGAATGATAGTAGAAAGTTATGATCGCAGCAAACACAAAATCAAAACAACATTTTCTATAATTTTCGAGTTTTTTGACATGTCCGTGTCTCTAACAGTGAAATCCTTCTCATGGATGGGTACACTGGGGAAGATGGATTAGATGCTATAAGCCTGGGAGAAGAGTTAAAATGAGGGTATATAGTATTGGTTGAGATGGGTATTCAGCTTTAACCTTTTTTGCGAGATAATACAGAAACCACTTTATGAAATGTTACAGAGCATTCTATTCTGAAAGAAATCCAAGGTTTATGTGATGGAATTTGATTCAAAATGGCTGAGATATCCCCCCCCCCCAAAAAAAGAGTAAAGCGATCCTAATAAAAGGTGGGTCCCGTGCTTTCGTTAGGATCACTTTTCTTTGGATCTCTCAGCCATTTCAAAACCAATTCATTTTCACCAAATAAACATTGAATTCCTCTTCAAGAAATGATATGTTCTTTCATATTTCATAAGATGTTTGTCACTATCTTGGAAACCTGAAGCCCCGCATCTCAGTTGAAACTATACTATCCCTTTAATGATTGACTAAAGGACACGGTGAGGGCTTTGAACACTGCTTTGATCAAGGCGGCCGGGGAGGGGTCGGTGAGGGTTGGAAATGGGTCTGTCTTGGAGAGGTAGGGTCCTATCAAAGATACAAGTAGTAAATTAATGCATCAGATTATAGGAGAACGCCCTGAGTGAAATAAGATAAGATTCCTGGAGTTTCAACTTTTTCTTTGTGTGTTTTATTGTGTTTTGTTTTATTTTCCTCATTTTCTAAATTGTATACTGGTTGTCTAATACGACGTGCTGTCGTCACTGTTCGTTGTAAGAGTGGGAGAAAAAAATAGTTTTGAAAGTGCGGCGTAATTGTGCTTATAAAACGGAACACCATATTTCCTCTTTTTAAAACAACTTAACCGTAGTTTGGATCCTTGGGAATATTATCATAGCGATTAAGATTTTCTGTCCTGGAAGATGGGGGGAAAAAATCACATCCCAGTCATCTAAGACATCTGACGGAGGAATCTGCCATGTCTGCGTAGTGCGAATGGCGTACATATACATGTGAAGAGTTTGTTTGCAAAAATTGATAAGTCCATATTTGTAAAATGGAGATATTTGCGATTAAAGGTCACGAAAAACAAAGAGAATGATTAGAAAATGTTTGCTTCTTTTGACCATAACTTCAAAAATATGCCTTTATATGTAGTGACCAATATATCATTTAATAG